>NC_047030.1:24833978-24995047 GCF_902652985.1 Pecten maximus | reverse complement strand
GGAACTTCACTCTCAGACCAAGGGGGATAACTCCATTTTGAATGCGATCATGGACCCCAGTCATCACTGAAACTTCACAGCTTTATTTGGAATCATCTTTACTTTTAAGAATACAGGTAAATGAGTGATCAAATTCAATATTTCTGTGCTTTAATTTCTCACAGAACCAAGTTAACTTATCGTCAAGGTTTGTATGTGAAAGTATTCTGGTAAGAAAATCAAGTTTTCCATTTTAATGGTATTTTGATTGAAATGTTTAGGTGTAATGTTGACATATCTGATATTTATTTGAAGTATATATTCCAAACTGTCAGAATATATTTATTTTGCTGTACTGAGATGTTTATCCTGGCGGATTCACATAGGTGTGAATTGACTAGGTATTTCCCAAAATAGCACCGTTTGTGTTCATGTAAACATCCAGTATTGCAGCACTGAGATCTGTCAGATCCTTAAAAGGACTTGAACCTGTCAAATGTTGGGTTTTAAGATGTGTAAGAAGTTTGTATCTAAACCTTCATCCATTGCTGACTTGAATTTAACTTCAAAATAATTAGTTATAGGTTTAAATCATTAGTAATTGAATACAGGGGCTGATTTACTTAAATTACTTTAAATCTGTTTGCTTGTACAGGACAAGCAATTTTGAAATTTTCATTAGAACAGATTGAACATTTTTATAATATTTATAGGGTATGCTCTAAGATTCAATTCGCAAATGTTTTTTTTTGGTCATTGTCTAGGTCCTGACCTTTAAATTGTGTTGATTTGTCCAACACAAAACACACATTTCTCACTGTAGTTGTGGTCCTTAGACACAGTACTTGAAATCACTGAACTGGCAGTATTATAGACTACTCCTGTATGTTACTTTATTCTTAGCTGTCCCCATATGATCTTGTATTCACTATAACACTGTATTCTGAGCTGTCCCCTTCTGATCTTGTATTTAATGTGTCACTGTAACATTGTATTCTTAATTGTCTCACTTCAGTTTGCAGTTGAGGTACAGTGGTAATTATGGGCCCCTCTCAAATATTAAATGAACTGAGACATTTTTGATTTTATATTTTTGGCAGATTTAAATTAAAGAGAGACTTTAGTATGGATGTACTTGACATTGGAGAAGCTGATGATGATGTTTGTCTAGCTCCAGCTCCATTGGAACCAGACACGTATACTTTAGAGGCAAAAATCAACAGTAGAACATGCTAAGGTGATGTCACTAGTGATCTCATCTCACGGACTGTCACTGTGGCCCAGGACCAGGAGATGTCACTAGTGATCTCATCTCACGGCCTGTCACTGTGGCCCAGTCTGTGACTAGTGATCTCATCTCATGGACTGTCACTGTGGCCCTGGACCAGGTGATGTCACTAGTGATCTCATCTCAGGGACTGTCACTGTGGCCCAGTCTGTGACTAGTGATCTCATCTCAGGGACTGTCACTGTGGCCCAGTCTGTGACTAGTGATCTCATCTCGCGGACTGTCACTGTGGCCCAGTCTGTCACTAGTGAACTAATCTCGCGGACTGTCACTGTGGCCCAGGACCAGGTGATGTCACTAGTGATCTCATCTCACGGACTGTCACTGTGGCCCAGTCTGTGACTAGTGATCTCATCTCAGGGACTGTCACTGTGGCCCAGTCTGTGACTAGTGATCTCATCTCAGGGACTGTCACTGTGGCCCAGTCTGTCACTAGTGAACTAATCTCGCGGACTGTCACTGTGGCCCAGGACCAGGTGATGTCACTAGTGATCTCATCTCACACACTGTCACTGTGGCCCAGTCTGTGACTAGTGATCTCATCTCACGGACTGTCACTGTGGCCCAGTCTGTGACTAGTGATCTCATCTCACGGACTGTCACTGTGGTCCAGTCTGTGACTAGTGATCTCATCTCATGGACTGTCACTGTGACCCAGGACCAGGTGATGTCACTAGTGATCTCTTCTCACGGACTGTCACTGTGGCCCAGGACCAGGAGATGTCACTAGTGATCTCATCTCACACACTGTCACTGTGGCCCAGGACCAGGTGATGTCACTAGTGATCTCATCTCACGGACTGTCACTGTGACCCAGTCTGTGACTAGTGATCTCATCTCATGGACTGTCACTGTGGTCCAGTCTGTGACTAGTGATCTCATCTCACGGACTGTCACTGTGACCCAGTCTGTGACTAGTGATCTCATCTCACGGACTGTCACTGTGGTCCAGTCTGTCACTAGTGATCTCATCTCACGGACTGTCACTGTGGCCCAGTCTGTCACTAGTGATCTCATCTCACGGACTGTCACTGTGGCCCAGTCTGTCACTAGTGATCTCATCTCACAGACTCACTGTGCCCCAGGACCAGGAGATGATACATCTTTATCATAGCCATGCCATCATACAAGATCAAATTGATTGGCTCTGTGGTAGAGCCGTGTTGCAGAATTGCTATGAACCTATCATACCCAAACTTTAGTCAATTCAATACAGAGTAGAGAGATTGATATTGGAAAAACTATGATAGGGTTCTGGGGGATGGTGTGTCATGTTTAAATAACAGAGAAGTATTCTGTTGTATTTTACTTCATTTTGTTAAGTACCTTACATGTGAAATGTGTTTCCATGTTTTTACTGTAAGATGTGAATTTGTAATGCAGTTTACCGGCATATGACAAGCCAGTGACCTATGAACTTACAACTTTTCAGGGTATGCCAGAGGTTCTAATCCTGTTCTGTAAATCAGGTCATGTCCCCACCCCTGATTCCAAAATATTTTACAAATTACCTTATTAAAAGTACTGTATATACATTCAGGATGGCATTGAATATCTTATTGAAATATTTCTGTTTGCAAATTTGAGAATTGATTCTAACAATTTAAAAAGAAAAAGGAAATGTTGGTAGATTTTGAAAGTTAAATTTTATACCAGATACAAGCATGCACACATCAACCTAATATGGAAATGTAACATTCTAAGGGAGACAACTAAGGAATTTAAAAAAACCAAATTGTCTCCCTTGTATCACAGCACACTTATACAAACTAAGTTATAATTATTTTTTCAACAGTATCGTTTCAATCATGGATTTAAGTTAAACCTTAAAATGTTCTGTGTTCTCACTTCTATTGGGTACTTTGTACACTGTAGATGACTAATTAATATATACATGCATGTTATTATAATGTAAAAATGATATAATACCAGTTGTATATGTGTGTATAGTATAATTATACACTAGATGGTATAGATGATTAATATATACATGTATGTTATTATAATGTAAAAATGATATAATACCAGTTGTATATGTGTGTATAGTATAATTATACACTAGATGGTATAGATGATTAACATATACATGTATGTTATTATAATGTAAAAATGATATAATACCAGTTGTATATGTGTGTATAGTATAATTATACACTAGATGGTATAGATGACTAATATATACCTGTATGTTATTATACTGTAAAAATGATATAATACCATTTGTAGATGTGTCTATTATATAATAGTATAATTATACATGGCAGTTAATCTTGGCTATCTGTTAATGCTTGTTACTTTTATAAACTGACAAAATATTGCTGGCCAGCTTATGGCAGTATATGTTACCTAAAATTTACCCTGCAATGGCAAAAATTGATCAAAGTTTGTACAATGTACTAATATTGTTTGACTGAGATGGGTACATTTTGTAGGTAGCATTGTTTGACTAAGGTGGGTACATTTTGTAGGTAGTGTTGTGTACTGTACTATAACTGTTTTTTCAGAGCAAAAGATGCCTGATGAATCTGGGCATTTATAAAATGTAAAAAATAAATATAATTGTCACCTGTCTTACTGGTTCACCTTGACACCTGTCTGTCGGGATGGCCTTAACACCTGTCTGTCAGGACAACCTCGACACCTGTCTGTTGGGATGGCCCTAACACCTGTCTGTCAGGACAACCTCGACACCTGTCTGTCGGAACAGCCTCCACACCTGTCTTTCGGAACAGCCTCCACACCTGTCTGTCGGGGCCTTGACATCTGTTTCTCAGGACAGCTTTGACACCTGTCAGTTGGGACGGCCTCGACGTCTGTCTGTCGGAACGGCCTCAACACCTGTCTTACTGGTTTACCTTAATACCTGTCTGTCAGAACGGCCTTGACACCTGTCTTACTGGTTCACCTTGACATCTGTCTGTTGGAACGGCCTTGACCTCTGTCTGTCGGGACAGCCTTGACATCTGTCTGTTGGGACGGCCTCAACACCTGTCTCACTGGTTCACCTCGACACCTGTCTGTTGGGACGTCCTCGACGTCTGTCTGTCGGGACGGCTTTGACCTCTGTCTGTTTGGATGCCTCGACATCTGTCTGTCAGGATGGCCTCGACACCTGTGTTAATGGTTCACCTCGACACTTGTCTGTCGGGACTGCCTTGACATCTGTATTACTGGTTCACCTTGACATCTGTCTGTCGGGACGGCGTTGATGTCTGTCTTACTGGTTCACCTCGACACCTGTCTGTCGGGACGGCCTCGACATCTGTCAGTCGGGACTGCCTTGATGTCTGTATTATTGGTTCACCTCGACACCTGTCTGTTGGGACGTCCTCGACGTCTGTCTGTCGGGACGGCTTTGACCTCTGTCTGTTTGGACGCCTCGACACCTGTCTGTCAGGATGGCCTCGACACCTGTGTTAATGGTTCACCTCGACACTTGTCTGTCGGGGCGGCCTTGACATCTGTCTTACTGGTTCACCTTGACATCTGTCTGTTGGGACTGCCTTGACATCTGTGTATTGGGACGGCCTCGACGTCTGTCTGTCGGGATGGCCTCGACATCTGTCTGTCGGGATGGCCTCGACATCTGTCTATTGGGATGGCCTCGACGTCTGTATTACTGGTTCACTTTGACATCTGTCTGTTGGGACGGCCTCGACGTCTGTATTACTGGTTCACCTTGACATCTGTCTGTTGGGACGGCCTCGACGTCTGCCTGTCGGGACGGCCTCGACATTTGTCTTACTGGTTAACTAGACACCTACCTGTTGGGACGGCCTCCAAACATTTTTTATGATATTCCCCGGTGTGATTGGGTGTGATGTGTTTTTCTTTTGTTTTTCTGGATTGTTTGGTGTTGCTTTAACACAAAATAACCTCATTGTCATTCAAATTGATGATATCATTTGTGTTGAAATCTTTTTCTTAACTATACCTCTCAGTGCTGCATACTTTATAAGTTTATGAAAAATATATTTCTTTTAGTTTTTTGCTAAGCTTTTATTCAAGTTTAATCACAATAAAATTTGTGTTTGAATAACATCATGTTAAAACTGAATTCGAGACATAAAAGTAGTTTTGATTGTGTATACATTTGAACTTAATACACAGGTAGCTCAATACAGAGTTCTCAGACGTCATGTCCGAGGGGTCCAGGTTCGATTCCTGGTCTGTGTAGTTGACATGTGCAATTAAGATTTCTTTTAAATCGAATTAAGTATTCAAGTTAAGAATATGGTATTACCTTGGAAATTACCTTGAAACACTTAGGAATCTATCACTGAATTAACCTCTTTTGCTAGAATATCTGGTTTACACATTAACACAAGTAAAACACATGTTATTTGGATAGGCAGTAAAAAATATAGTGATGAGTCTTTCCTTCCAGAAATGAACTTACTTTGGGGTAATGATAAGTTTACTTTTTTGGGTGTTGAATTTTCGGACAACTTAAGTGAGATTCCTAGAATGAATTTTGACAAAAAAATAGTTAAACTGAAATCACTTATTAATATGTGGCAAAGGAGTCTTACTCCTATTGGTAGAATTAGTAGAATAAAATCACTATTAATCTCCAAGTTCAATTATTTATTTATAACCCTTCCGAATCCTCCAGATAAGATTCTAGCCTAATTAAATTAAGTTCTCTTTGAATTTCTCTGGAATGGTAAAGTACATAAAATTAAAAAGGATGTGATAATTCAAAGCTACATAGATGAGGGTTAAAAATGATATATGTATAGGTGGGTTAGATTAAACAAGTCCTTTTCTATGCGGCAAAGTAAGTCTGAGTCAATTTTAAAAACTCCTTTATGGTATAATAATGACATTCAAGTTGGAAATAACCATATCTTTTATCCAATATGGTTTAATGCTGCTGGTGTACATACTATAAATGACCTTGTTAAAAGTTCTGATAATTGGACATTTTTCTCTTTTGATGAGTTTCTTCATACGTTTCCAATTAATACCAACTATTTACAATATTTTGGCTTAATCACAGCTGTCAAGTGTTTCTTGCAGAAACATGACTTCCATCCATTAGGACTATCCCATCCTTTCATACCTCTTTTACTTGAAATTTTCTTTAAAAATAAGAAGGGGTCTAAAGATTTCTATAACAATATTATCAAACAAGCTTCAACCCCTACTGGTATTCAGAAATGGAATGATGTTTTTGACTTTGATGATCAGAAGTGGAAAAATATACTAAGAATTCCTTTTAATATTACAAAAAATTCTAAGCTTCAATGGTTTCAAGTGAGGGTTAAACACCATATTCTGGTAACAAATAGTTTTCTTTTCAATATCAATCTAATTCCTAGTCCTTTATGTACACTGTGCAATATGGAAAGGGAGACAATTGTTCACTGTTTATGGGAGTGTAGAGGTACAGACTTTGTTAGAGAGATTTGAATCTCTTTTGGATATTCTTTTGATTCCCCTCTGGATAAACAAAGAAACATATTTATTTGGTATTGTTCATTATAATGCCAATATTGTAGATAATGACATAATGATAATAACTATTCTCCACCCCTCTCTCTCTCTCTCTCTCTCTCTCTCTCCTTGATAGGATGTGTAATTATTATATGTGTAGTTTGTTCATGTGTTTTACATGTTTTTTGTATCTGTGTGTGTTTGTTGTGAAGTCAGTCAGCTATATGTGTGTGAGAATGGGTGTGAATGTATGATGAAGATGACAATGACGATGCATGATGATTATGATAAAGATGAAAATTAATGACTTTGAAAGATGATTATAATAATGATGGTGCTGATAAGGAAAATTATGATGATAAAGATGATGATGGTGATGGAAGATGGATGATGATGATATATATATGATGCATGATGATATATGCTGATAATGATGCATGATGATGATAATTTATGATGCATGATGATGATGATGATGATATATGATTTGTGATGATGATGATGATATATGATGCGTGATGATGATGATAATATATGATGCGTGATGATGATGATGATATATGATGCATGATGATATATGCTGATAATGATACATGATGATGATGATAATTTATGATGCATGACGATAATGATGCTGATATATGATGCTTGATGATGATGATGATGATGATGATATATGATGCATGATGATGATAATATGTGATGCATGATGATGATGATAATATGTGATGATGATATATATATGATGCATGATGATATATATGCTGATAATGATGCATGATGATGATGATATAGGCTGATAATGATGGTGATAATATGTGATGATGTATGTTTACTTATACATTGAAAAACACATTTTAACTTAACACAATGAATTGTCTATGTATATAATGTAATATGTACTAGCTTGTGTGATCATTGACCTCACTGACATCACTCAGATGACAAAACTCTCAACAAAGACCACCCCCGTTATAAGACCACCTGATGCCTGTCCCATAGGTGGTCTCATAAGAGGGGGACCACTGTATGATGACTTATATGTATGTGTAAGAGTGTGTGTATGTATGTTTTTTTTAACCTTTGTCATTCATGTCTATGTTTAATATGTGAAAAATAAAAGAATTATAAAAAAAAATAAAAGTGCCTACAATGATTTATTCTTCTATGCTAATAGCAATTTTGTATCAGATTAGGCAAACAATTTTGATATTCATAGCTAGTGACACTGTCATTTAATCTGTAGTGTAGGCATTTCAAAGTTCAATGTATTTTTTTGCTTTTCTTTCTTTCAAGTCGCTTTCAAGTCAACATTGACTATAAAGTGTGTATTTTGATATTTTCAGGTCTGCATATTGTCGTTCAATACTCTATGATGATCGTTGGTCACACAAAGTTTGATCCAGACTGGCATTTTGGTGTGTGGAAACTGCACTGGAGATCCAGTAATGTTTAAACTCACAAGAAGAAGTCACATGCCAAGACAGTTACAAACTCATCCCGTAATGGACATAACATTCCACAGTTGATCAAAGATGAAGACAAACCCATTATATTTAGAGACTGGAAGTCATACTTAAAGCAGTACTTCAAGCCGCTGAAGAATCTCACAAAATATCACCATTTTCTTGTTGACGCTACTAAGCCTGGGACAGTGTTATGAAAGGAACTTGATGACTCTCCCACAGTGTCTGTCAACCTAGTGAAGAGAAAGGACGTCCTTCTATCTGTGGATGATGGACCAGAAGTAATGGTGTCAGCAGGACTGGATTCATCAAGACAGTGGTACTTGTATGACAACATTAGGGAATTATTAATCCTTTCTCCATCATGCAATATTGTAATAAATTAAAACCAATTTCATTTTGTAGGCGATGCCTAGAATTTCCTTTGCGAAATTCTATCATGCACTTTCCTCCATAGTGAAAATTGAATTCATGTGAAATTCCTACCGTACTGAATGTGCTGACATGAGTCACAGCATTCATGTTTGTATAACTTATTTCAGAAGCAATATTTACTGATTAGCCCCATGTACATTGAGCACCATAACTTATTTCAGGAGCAGTATTTATTGATTAGCCCCATGTACATTGAATACCATAACTTATTTCAGGAGCAATATTTATTGATTAGCCTCATGTACATTGAACACCATAACTTATTTCAGAAGCAATATTTATTGATAAGCCCCATGTACATTGAACACTATAACTTATTTCAGGAGCAGTATTTACTGATTAGCCCCATGTACATTGAACACCATAACTTATTTCAGGAGCAATATTTATTGATTAGCCACATGTACATTGAACACCATAACTTATTTCAGGAGCAATATTTACTGATTGGCCCCATGTACATTGAACACCATAACTTATTTCAGAAGTAATATTTCCCCATGTACATTAAACACCATAACTTTTTTCAGAAGCAATATTTACTGACTAGCTTCATGCAAGTTTCACATTGATGAATAGAGAACTGACACATAAAACATATCACAACCAATAAACAAACTCTGCCATGATATTAAACCAGTATTATATCACATTTTCTTTGGGAATACACAATCTGTTTGGTTTCAGGTAAAGACAAGTTTGGACTCGCAGGGTGTTAGATTTGTCCTAAATGAGGATGGCACTGAGGTTGATGGCCAGTATTGGGATTGCTTAGCCCCAGATTCAATCTTGATGCTGCTTTAGCTTGTAAATGATGAAGTTTTGGAGGAAGTTCCAGGGAGGCATCACAGAGTCATCAGGTTTTTCATCCATCCATCCATCCATCCATCCGTCCGTCCGTCCGTCCGTAAACAATTCTTGTTATCGCTATTTCTCAGAAAGTACTGAAGGGATCTTTCTCAAATTTCATATATAGGTTTCCCTTGGTGCCTTGTTATGCATATTGCATTTTGAGACCAATCAGAAAACAACATGGCCAACAGGCAGCCATCTTGGATTTTGACAATTGAAGTTTGTTATCGCTATTTCTCAGAAAGCACTGAAGGGATCTTTCTGAAATTTCACATGTAGGTTCCTCTTGGTGCCTAGTTATGCATATTGCATTTTGAGACCAATCGGAAAAGAACATGGCCGACAGGCAGCCATCTTGGATTTTGACAATTGAAGTTTGTTATCGCTATATCTCAGAAAGTAATGAAGGGATCTTTCTGCATTTTCATATGTAGGTTCCTCTTGGTGGCTAGTTATGCATATTGCATTTTGAGACCAATCGAAAAACAACATACCTTAGGAAAATGGTGGGTTTTTTCACCTGTATCTTAAGAAAGTGTAGTGACCTTTATCTCCAAAAATATAACTTTTACTTCTCACAATTTTCAATACATTAATTTTGCTATTGATAAGGAAGGTTAGTTGTTACAAAGATCTATAACATATAATATAAAACAAGTGGACAAGGATTAATATTTTTGTTGCCTTTTATTTAATTCAAGCATTTTTAGCAATAGCAAAGATGTGGTCTAAAAATGGACCTAACAGTAATGCTTCTCGTCCATGTTCAGGTAACATTAGGTCCATGAATCAATCTTTTCATGTTTAGATAAAGTTCAGTATTTGTTCCTACCTATAACTTGTTATTTTTTTTTATATATGTTTTGACTCCTTTTCAGACTTTATTCCCTTCTGCGAAAACTACATGCAGAAACTTTATAAATAACGACAGTGGTTTTCGCTTGGAAAGCGCCATTTTTTCTTACTCTTCATGATCATATAAACACTTTATAATTAAAACGCTTATCTGACAAGTGTCACTGTGACATGAATTATAATCTGCTAAAAATTGGTTTTACCTGCATGATTGACGCGAGTATGAGTATTTTGAGTATCAATTGTTATATTTACATTAAGATACGTTAAACTTCAATTTCTCTTTGCTAAATCTGGGGTTTAAGTTCAGCTATTTTCCTGATTGTTCAATTGAAAGAACGGCACATGTGAAATTGATTTCATTGTAGTGCTTGGTTTGCATTCAAATTGATGTGTAATACAAAGCCTCGGCGTGACTATGATCAACAAAAAAACACAATGACGTCATATTTACGCAATTGTTCTAAGTCGAAATCCATGCTAGGTTTGATTCACCCGCAACACATTGCCAAACATTTTTTTGATGACATCATGTGATCTGGGTTGCATTTATACGGTGATCAATACCATCTGGTTTAACACAGGAGTAATGGGAGACCGTCACACAGAATGTAAATATTCTTTGTTTTCTTTTAGGACCATACTTTGTTGGTGGTAATTTATACAGAGCCTAGTCAGACGCAAAATCATACGTTTTTCCTATAACATGTGTATTGTGGATCAGTGAAAGCATGATGAAATATTTTCTTTTATAAAAACTCTCAAAATTAGCACATCTGTTGGTCATAGTGGTCAATCATGATGTGTACAATAACTGTACCGTCCATGACAGAGGCAATATACAAAATCTGGAATGTCCATGATAATATTTATTGCAGTCTCCTAGCTACCATGAACGTCTTCAGTTCTCATGACTACATCAGGGCCGAAGAAAAACTTTCAAAAGCACTCATCCATCGGACTAGTGGCCTGAATAAAAGTACTCGTCCGAACAAAGAATTCACTTGTCTGCAAAATTCAGAATTATCTGCTATACAACATTTTTCACATAGCTGTTTACCAATTGTATTCAATACGTTCACGCTTGATCTTATAATGTTCATTCCCCTGTGAAACGATTATGAATAATTCATGAACATTCATGAATAGTTCATGAATTATTCATGAACAAAATTCATGAATATTCTTGATTTATTCATGAATATTTTCATGAATATTCATGAACTTAAAACTTCATGAATATTTTTTTTCAAATTATGTTCATGAATATTCATGAATTATGTAAGAAAATTTTTCATTCATGAAATCATCATAGTTCATGATTGTTCATGAACTTTTTCATTCATGAAAATTCATGATCAGTTCATGAATATTCATGAACTTAAAACTATGATGAATACTCATGAACTTTTTCATTCATGACAATTCATGATTAGTTCATGAATATTCATGAACTTAAAACTATGATGAATGTTCATGAAAGAAATATTAATTAATCCTGAAATCAAGATTTTCATTCATAAAATCATCAAAGTTCATGAATATTCATGTACTATTCTATTCATGATAATTCATGATTAATTCATGAGTTATGATGTTATTTATAAAATGAATTTGCATGCATTTTACCACTTAATTTCATCAAAGTTTTTTTGTTCCCATTATTTTTCAGCCTCCTGTGGCTTTTGAGTTGGGAAAATTCATCGACATTTTGAGAAATTTGGGAAAATACCAAATTGCAAAAAAAAAAAAAAAAACAGTCCTGATTTTGTCAAATGAATTTATTAATACATAGTTCACCATGTTTTCAGCATTGTTAAAGTAAACATCACTTGCTACAAAAAAAAGAACACATTATAAGTAGTCTAAAATCATAATGTGCCCATAATATGCCATCATGGTGAGATGACTTGTTGCTAGTAAAGTTTTGAATTTGTTATTTTAATCCTTTGAAAAGATCTACACGTTCCTCTAAATCAGTCAACGAAAGCTCCTTGTTCAGGTGGCAAATCATGGTTAGGACGAGTATTCATACCCTGCATGCACTGCACTCCGATAGGGTAGAGAAATCCCTCCTACACAGGCTACAGCCGATAGTGTAGCAAGCCCCGCACCAGGCAGTTGTATGTACACATATTTTTGAGTAGAATTTACATATAAATCAATATATGATTTTGAAATTATTACTATCAGTATCCTAATTAATGTATCACTAAATCTAACAAGATCTTTGTGTCTTTTTCAGTCGGTCATTTAAATTTGTGTAGCATTAAAAAAAATGGTTTTACGATGTCTGCATCATTTTAGCACTTGAAATCACTGACATCTATTACAAAACGTTTTAATGATCAAGATGTAAAACAACAAAGATCTCGCGCCTCTAGGCCTACAGGATGATGTTACATGTTTGAAGTGATAACGTTCGAATTCATATTAGTTAGGTTTGGAAAATACTTCATGCCTTTGGAAATAGCAATGTTATCATTTACAAAATGTCAGAAAGTAGGTGAAACAGACAATTTTTTTCAACTTTATTAATTGGGAAACTTCATTGAAATTTTGGAAAAAAAACACATTTTTGGCATAGGAGAAACAGCCGATATTCGGTGTTAAACGGGCTAAACAAAAACACTGTTATATCTAAATGGTCCACCTTTAGGGATCCAACAGGACATTTCATGGTGATTTTTACAACTGATTTGTTCCCTCAGATTGGATCAAACTTTCTCATTTTAAGAAAATACAAACTGATATATGATTAACCTGCTTGTCTTAATCTTTGGCTACATGTAATTATAATGTACCATTTTCAATTGCTTTTTAGCTCACCTGGTCCGAAGGACCAAGGTGAGCTTATGCCATACCGTGGCGTCTGTCGTCCGTCGTCCGTCCGTCAACAATTGACTTCTTCTTCATAACCGCTGATCAAAATTTGATCAAATTTAGTTAGAAGCATCCCTATGGGAAGGGGACTGAAAATTGTACAAATGATGGGGCTGGTCCCCCCATGGGCCTTAGGGGCGGGGCCAAAAGGGGTCAATTGGGCTATATTGATATAAACAACTTCTTCTCTGAAACCGCGCTATATTGATATAAACGACTTCTCCTCTGAAACCGAGCAATGGATATCGTTCATATTTGCCTGGTAGCATCACTTTGGGGTAAGGATTCAAAATTGTACAAATGATGGGGCTGGCCCCCAGGGGCCTGAGGGGCAGGGCCAAAAGGTGTCAATTGGGCTATATTGATATAAACGACTTCTTCTCTGAAACCGAGCAATGGATATCACTCATATTTGCCTGGTATCATCACTACGGGTTGGGTATTCAAAATTGTACAAATGATGGGGCTGTTCTCCAACGGGCCTGAGGGGCGGGGCCAAATGTGGTCAATATAGCTATATTGATATAAACGACTTCTCCTCTGAAACCAAGCAATAGATATCGCTCATATTTGCCTGGTAGCATCACTATGGGGTGGGGATTCAAAATTGTACAAATGATGGGGCTGGCCCCCAGGGGCCTGAGGGGCAGGGCCAAATGTGGTCAATTGGGCTATATTGATATAAACAACTTCTTCTCTGTAACCGAGCAATGGATATTGCTCATATTTGCCTAGTAGCATCACTATGGGGTTGAGGATTCTAAATTGTACAAATGATGGGGCTAACCCCCCAGGGGCCTGAGGAGTGGGGCCAAATGTGGTCAATTGGGCTATATAGATATATACGACTTATCTGAAACCAAGCAAAGGATATTGCTCCTATTTGCCTGATAGCATCACTATGGGGTAGGGAGGTGGGGCTGACCCCCTTGGGGCCTGAGGGGTGGGGCTAAAAGGGGTCAATATAGCTATATTGATATTAACGACTTCTTCTCTGAAACTTAGCAATGGATATTGCTCATATTTGCCTGGTAGCATCACTATGGGGTGGGGATTCAAAATTGTACAAATGATGGGGCTGACCCCTCAGGGGCCTGAGGGGCGGGGCTAAATTTGGTTGATTGGGCTATATTGATATAAATGACTTCTTCTCTGAAATGAGGCAAAGGATATTGCTCCTATTTGCCTGGTAGCATGACTATGGGGTGAGGATTCAAAATTGTACAAATGATGGGGCTGACCCCCAGGGGCCTGAGGGGCGGGGCCAAATGTGGTCTATTGGGCTATATTGATGTAAACAACTTCTCTGAAACAGAGCAATGGATATTGCTCATATTTGCCTGATAGCATCATTGTTGGATGGGGATTCAAAATTTTACAAATGACGGTGCTGACCCCCTGGGGACTTAAGGTGGGGCAAAAAGGGGTCAATTTGGTTAAATTGATATAAACAACTTCTTCTCTGAAACTAAGCAATAAACAACTTCTTCTCTGAAACTAAGCAATGGATATCACTCACATTTGTATGGTAGCATTGTCATGGGGTGGGGATTCAAAATTGTACAATTATCAATCTCCCTTATTGGTCTCCTGAACATATGGCATGTATGCAGAGGTCATGTAATTATATTAATTGTTAACTTTTTCTTACTACAAGTGTTAAAGTCAGAGGTCAAATAAAAAAGTTCACTATGAGGTAGTATTCCAAACCAATCAGGTAGTTTTGGTAGCTATAGGCCAAGATATAAGGGCCATAATTATAAGCAAGTCCCCAATTACACTTTGGTCTCTCAAAAAATGTTAGTACAAGGATATCCTGTACAGTAAGTTGTAAATGAGTTATGGCTAGCTATAGGTTAGTAAAGGGTTTAGGTTGAATTGCGTAGGCCCCAAAATACATGTACACCCTATATTAGTGGTAACATTATTTCAGCACTCCAGCATCCTGAGGTTGTAAGATCTAAAATCTTATCTGAAGTAGAGCTTGGTCGAATCCTTGGCCCATTTTTAGAACTACCTATATATAGCTATTTTTAATCTTCATATCTTACTAAAATCAGGTGTAGTACTAAAATCTGATGGGGTTAGAGAATGATTACACATTTATCTTTCCAAGCTCTGCTATATATATAGTGTTAATGATTTTGTTGATACAGAATGGTGTTCTGTAAACTACGGCATACTTTGATGATGTTATTGAAATCATTAGCCAGCTGGGGCCAGGTAGCCTTTTATTTGGGAAAGCCAGATATAAAATCAGCCTTTAGACTTATACCAATACACTCTGGAGATTTTGGTCTATTTGTTTTCCCTTGAAGGTCAATACTGTGTAGACAAGTGTTTACCTATGTGCTGCTCTAGCTGCTTCTTGCAATATTTTAGAAAAATGTATTCAGCGTGTAATTAAGCCAATGGGGAATGGGATCCAAACTCTAGATCACTACTTATATAATTAGATGACTATTTGTGCGGGTAGAGAAGATACTTTGCATTGCCAGTTTCTGATGTCAACTATAACAGATGTATGTAGCGAGTTTGGGTTACTCATAGCCAAGGACAAAAACAGTAATGTTTCAAGTGTTTTCTGCGGTTAGAGATAGATACCCCTGCACAAGTCAAGGGAGATTTCGAGGCCCTTGAGACTGCAGAGATGTAGCAGGCCTTGTTTGAGATGTTATGACGCTATGAGTAAGGTGACCTCACCATTTTATTAAGGTCAGTAGAGATCTTAGAGAGGATCTCCTCATTTGGCTTCAATTTATTTAAGATTTCAGTGGAAAAATTTATTTTCCTGAGAGACATGCTATCATTCGGATGTTATGCAGTTATTTACAGTTAGTACATCCAACCCTGAATCGGGCTGTCAGGCATACATCCAGGGAGAGTGGATGTATTTTTCCTGGCCTGTCCAACTGACTTGCTCTGATATAAGGGACATAACTCTACTGAAATTTGTACCCATCATTTTGCCTATAGCTATAATAGGACTGAAACCATGATTAAGTACTTCCAGTGTCAGGCCCCACAAGTAAAGTCCCCTATATGTCTGTATCTTGATCACTTATAACATCCAGATATACAGTCTATGTAATATCTATATAAACTTGTCCCTCAGCTGAGATAGCAGAACATTAACACCGTCCATGCCACTGTCTGACAGATTCCGTCCATGCCACTGTCTGACAGATTACGTCCATGCACAAATGTTGATACCATTTATAGCTCTTCATGGTCGGATTGACTGTGTAGTCAGCCACTGAAATGTGTGAGGCTATATATCCTCGAAACTGTCTGGCATGACAGAGATACCACACAATCTTAAATTTTTAACTAAAGTACATTTGTCTTATTTAGTCCCGACTAGAAGTCTCCCAAGATTCACTTGCCCATTTCGTCATGATGACTTGCCTGTGAAAACAAATGTCATTGTGTAGTTGTTTTATCCGCAGGTATACCTGATACTTGTATAGATTACATGTATACTTACTGCATACTTCCCACCTCACCCACCACCACAACCACTTATAATCCCCTTTCATGGCCAGTCATAATTACATGACCATGAAAAGGGGTGTTGTGTGTGCAGTGTACTGTGATAGTTTCTTGATTTAAAAAAACATTTCTTGGAAAAGTTTTAAATCATCAGGAGGCTATTCTTTATTTACAAGGCTACACATTCAAATAATATTATACAAAAAGATGTACCATTTCTTGAAAAATACAGATGGAAATTACTAGAATTTCTAAGAGATTAATAATTCCTTGCATATAAAAATAATTGTTCAACAGCTCCAGACACTTTTTACCTTCCCTGGCACTGTATCTTGATAGTAATCCAAAAGTTTCTTATATACATGTACTGTACCATAGAATTTTCCAAAATCTCTCATTAAATTTTATATTGAAATATAACTAAATTAAGAGAAATTATTTCCATGTGAAAATATCCTTGTGTACGTCAATTAGTAGTATATATAATGACAGACTGTGTTGTTAGTATTGACTTTAATTTGTGTACTTATAATCACATAACACTGTGATGGTTGCAAAACAAAATTGCCCCAATCCTCATCCTCATCCGTGAACACACCAGCATCCATTGGGGAGGTTACATGTGTTATGGATAATACCTGATATTAATTAAGTCACCTGAGGGTGAGTTCTAATTAAATAGGAATAAATGAATTGAATCAATGATACGTGACAACTGCAGATATTTCATTTTCTTGCTTATGTAACAATATAACTTACCTGTTATCTCTACGTTATGCAATTCGGTGGCCTATTTGGTAATCAGATGTCATGAAAACAGGTAATTTTTGGTATAATTACACTAATATTTCGACATGGATGGCTGTGTCTATAAATAAATCATAAGAACATCTAATGGTGGTCATGAGATGTATTTTTCTCTGTGTTACTTGAGATAGAGACCTGATATTGTGGGCCTATAACATGCTTAGGGGTGAAGGGCTATCAAAATTGTTCAAGTGAATGACCTTGACCTTTATTCAAGGTCATAGGTGTCATAAAAGCTAAAATCTTTAAAACAAATTCTTCTCTCTAAGCAAGAGGCCCTGGAGACCCTGATACAGGGCCTTTAAATTAACATGCTAAGGTGAAAGATATCGACATCAAATCTGCCAAAATATATCAAAATTCAGGTGAACATAAGGGTCATGGGCCTCTTGTTTAAAGTGGTTACCATGGTTACCATAGGTATGAAAAGCAGAGAAAAGTGTAGTTATCCTTCACAGCTGTATTACAATTGCAAATTTTGTATAGATATATACTTTGGTATAGGTAATATGTCCCAGCTAGAAATACAGTCTCCCACTCAAAAGAAGTCCCCAAATTAAATTGTACAAATGAACTTTTCTAGACTTCCATAATTTTCATATATGCACTTCCAGTGAAACCCTGTGCTTCTACGTACTTCCTTTGTCAAACACAAGTGTGCTTCCTTGGAAGTCCCAGACTACATATGCGCTTCTTTAGTGAACCCAAGGGGACTTCAAAAGCGCTTCTTTAATGAACCCATGGATACTTCAAAAGCACTTCTTTTATATAGAGAGCCCATGGGGACTTCAAAGCGCTTCTTGTAGTGAACTTATAACTTCTTGTAAAGTTAGGGACTTCAGGTGTACTTCATACTTCAATGACACTTTTAAAACTTAACTGTATTTCAAAGACCTCATTTTATATTCAAAAAGTTGTACTGGTATTGGCCAGACTTCAAAGACACTTCTATAACTAATTTGTGTTTCAAAGTGGGGCTTCGAATATACTTAAAAAACTTGTACGAATTGTTGAGTATTGAATTAAGTTTTTTAATCTAAATCTTAGAATGTTACAATTTGAGATTTATTTTATCAAGGTTTAAATGACATAAGCAGGTAAATAAGTGTGAAGGATTTTTACAGATAAAAAGGGGCCACAGAGGTTATGGTGTATGGACACTTCACGAGCCCTCCACCTCTGGGTCACGAGTGCTAAACCCACATGGGGCAGTTGCCTGGTACTGACTGTAGACCGGTGCTCCAGCTTTCCTCCACCTCCAAAACCTCATCCTTAAATGACCTTTGCTGTGGTACATCAAACGTCATGCTTCAAGTTATGTTGGTGAAAGTTAATGGTATATAACTTCAGACTGAGTAGCTACAGTAATACCCAACATGCTTGTTTTCTTGACCATTTACTAGTATTTGTATACCGTATGTCGCATTTACGATTATCAAAATCTGAGAAAGAATCATAATGATTGTAACATACTCTCTGTAACGGGATGAGCAAATTGCTAGTTCCCACAAGAACAACAGAAAAAAGTTGATTTACACTATATACACCTTTATATACAAACAATGAAAATATTCAAAACAGGGATGACAACATATACCAGTCTCACTCACTTCCATACTTTAGACTAACACACAATAATACATATGGCCTGTAACAGTTGTATAAACATTGGAGAACTGTATTCCTTCACTGTTAAGAGTTTATATATACACTTAGAGAGTAGGCAGAGTTCTACACAATATAATAATACATGGCCTCATCGAGTAGGCTGACGTCCACATCGATATTAGCACTACGGTAACTGTGCTTTACAAAGTTCCAATACTAGGGTTTGAGGAGCCACCATATCCCTGGAACCTTAGAACACCATGACCTGCCTCCATCACCATGCGTCCTGCCAAATGCATAGGGTCGCTGACAATCCTGGAGAGGCATCTCACTGGTTAAGGTACACCACACTCATCAGTGTGACAGATCTCATCACATGACCGATCATCTCACTGGTCAAGGTACACCACACTCGTCAGTGTGACAGATCTCATCACATGACCGGATATGAACTACAATAATAGATATACCCTTAAATAGTACACAGTCCAATATATAGTGTCCTATTACAGCATATGAGTATAAAAATTACATTCAATATAATAGCTTGAATATATATCTATATACAATAATATACCAACAAAATATCCCGAATCGGACCCCTATATATTTACAGGTAAATGTAAGGTGCGAGACACCTTAATGGTCCGTCGAACGATGGCTATAATAGATACCATTGTAACCACAGTTCAACCTGTTCATAAATATACTAATTATGGATACAGATCTTGATATTCCTAACGCTAACAAGTACATATCAGATTATTGTATAGTTTATTCATTTTAAGCCTTAATTGCGGCCCATCGGTAATACAGCAAAAACAGAATAATGTCATGTGCATGTAAGGATATCAAAAACATATACAAAATGTTAAGTATAATATGAAAAAATAACCTACATTGTACAAGACAAGAATGAATTTGATAGAATGGCGGACAGCTGTGAAATATATATGAGATAATTGTATGAAGTCATATTCATAATTTGATAGATTGGAAGACGACAGGCATAACATATGAAGTAAAAAATGTGCCAGAAAATGTCATTTGCAGATTGAGATAATCGGATGAAAATACATGGTAATTAAACAATACATATTACATATTAAGCTTGAAACGTTGAACGTAATAATAAACTTGATCGTAAATATTTACCTAAATGACAAAGTTCCTTACTATTGCGTACTGCTAGTAACTGTACAAGTTTATACGACGACGGACGGTTCCAATAGTATTTTTTGATAAATTTTTTACGTAAAATTACATACAGAGGACAAATAAGAATAAAATGAAATTCATCTTCTACCTGATTTTGGTTACAATAAATACAAATTCTATGTGCCCTTGGGATATTAAGATATCTGCCTTCTTCTATTCTTAACTGATGAGATGATAAACGAAACTTTGATATAAGCCGAGAAAACGCGAAACGGCCTATTGCCCAATTCTTTTTTCAACAGTTTATTGAATTTATCATATTATAATGCACTTATTGATATTGATAACAATATTCCATGTACAGTGTATTATGAAATGAAAACCAACAAAGATCAAAGTTTTGATGAATTTAATAAAAAATACCTGGTTTTGTTGAATTTAATAAAAAATACCTGGTTTTTATGAATTTAATAAAAAAAATACCTGGTCACTTGATCATCGCGGATGTCTACTACCGGACAAAATGGCCACTTAATACAGGATGATACAATGACTTGGGGCAGATTTTTGTGGCCATTTGCTGTGTTAGACAGGTGACCGCTTATTTAAGGTTCATTATATAGTAATTTCCATCGGGAGGACCACATACTGGCCGCTTAAGGGAGGTGGCCGCGTATTCAAGGTGGCCAATAGAACAGGTTTAACTGTAAACACAATCATGATCTAAAAATAGGCCCTGGGGTCTTTCCCCAACCCATAACCATATACATTGTATAGCATTGTTTGACATCAACAAATATAGGTATTAACAAATAGAACATGAACATTATTTTGATGTTTGGTCAAATCCAACCAGGTGAGCGATACAGGCCTTATGGGCCTCTTGTTTAATGTCTCACATTCAGTTATTACAATGTTTTTTTTCTGGCTGTACTTTTAACATTTTATGATTGAAACTGTTAATACATCTAAAAATATAATGTGAGTTGTAGTTGAACATTTTGCTTTGATGAAACAGTTGTGTATTCTATCATTTCTAGATATTTCTTTGGTAAACTGGAGGTGTACGAGGAGGATGGGACGAGTATCATCATCAGACATTCCTGAAGTTTAGACAAAGGTACAAGGTAGCACATTGGGTTTGTTAATCATTATTGATTGTAGTTATGGACCTTAATTTGTTTAGGTTTGTATGTAGTTACCATATATGGGCACAAGGAAGAGATATTGACCCAGGATTAAAGTTTTATTTACGAAAAACAAAAATCCTTAATTGGTATTTTATATAAAATTTATCTCCTTTTTTACATCGATAAAAACAGAAATTACATTCATTGAATCACCAATCTTCATTTGTTCAATCAAGTCAAAAGGAGTGTGGACAAAACATCCAGTAATATATGATGCCCGTTCTATATCCTGTAATGTTATAATTTTTATAAATTTGGAGATTGATAAACCATGTGCCTGGGTAACCATGAGAAATGCTTTAGCTCCATCCATTTTGCATGAGAACAACAGGAGAGGAAAAATACAACGACCATACCCGGACTCGAACCCCGAACCTTCAAACTCTGGACGGATGCTCTAACTGTTTGAGCTACGTGGACACCTGCGTTTACCTACATATTTAGTTCCTCTACAAAACTAAGACTAATACCTGGGAGGTCCCAGATTCGAATAGAATGCAGATGCATTGAAATAAATTTAATATAATAAACTCTATTACAGTTAAAATACGCCGTTGGTTTATATAAATGAAATACAAAAATTCAAATTGTCTTCATTGTTCATTAAGAAATGTGGATGTCAATACCAAGAACCAAAGTACAAGTCAAACCTGCATTTGGGTATTTATTTTTAAAAAATGAAACTATTCCAAAAACAGTTCAATAGCTCAATTAATTTAGCACTATGGTATGGCAAGCCAAGTGGTCATTTTCGCGGAGCAATGTTGATCCAGTATTTTACAAAAGTATATACGATATCTTATGTTTATGAGATATCTTATATGTTTATAAGATATCTTATTTAAAGTTTATAAGATATCTCATATAATACATACGATATCTTATATAAGATATCTTATAAACTTTTCTTTATAAGATATCTTATAGAATATATATAAGATATCTTATATAGTATATAGAAGATATCTTATATCTTTTATAAGATATCTTATAAACTTTTCTTTATAAGATATCTTATATATCATAAGATATCCTATCTCTTATTTATGAGATATCTCAAAAGATATAAGATATCTTATATAATATATAAGATATCTTATAAAAACGAGACTCTCGTGAGATAGGAAAAATAACAAGTGCAATCAATGATTGCGAAAGCTCACCGGCGGCAGCAATCACACTACGCATTCATTTTTATGTATGTATAAGCATGTCATTTTGAAATTGTATGTCACATAATATCGCTCCTAGATCTCTAATGGATGTTTAAACCAAATAAGAAGGGTGTGGACTTACAAGCTTTTCAAAACCAACCCCCAAAATATTTAGAGTTTTTGTGTCCAAAAACGTCCACTAAATAGTAAAATTCCAAAATGCCAATTTTTTCTGCATGATTTGCCACAGCATCACTCCTGGATCTCTAATGAATGTATAAACCAAATTAGAAGGGTGATAGGTGTATACTTTTGGACTAACCCCCAAAACTTTAAAGTGAGTTTTGGTGCAAAAAAGTTGAGTCCACAAAATGGGAAAATGCGAAAAAATCACAATTGTTTTCTGCATGATTTGCCATAATATCATTCCTAGACCTCTTATGAATGTATAAACCAATTTAGAAGGGCATGTGGTATATACTTTTGGACTTAAACGCTTTCAAAAAACTTCCTCCAAAAACTTTAAAGTTTTGGGGTGGGACGCCGACGCGGACGCCGGGGTGACAGCATTAGCTCTCGGTTACTCGTAACCGGTGAGCTAATACAAGTTCGAGAATGACTGCTCTTTCTGTAAGGTAACTTCCGTTTTTGTTGGAAGGCACATGGAACATTCAAAATAAACCCCCTGTCGGGACCACGATCGGCTAGGCTAGGCTAACCAGTTATTTTCTCCCCCATGACTGAGCAAAAGCATCGACACCCTCCGCTAAGGGATGAAAAAAACTGGTATTGTATCTAGGAATCTTGGCGTTATTACCGTTAGAAAATCTGTCTACGGACCCCACCATCAATTCAAAAAAATATAAAAAAAAAAAAAAATACTGAATCATTTGAATCGTCGATTTTGCTAATAAAGGCAGCGACCTTGTTTTCGCTCCTAGGGATCCATTCAATAGCAAGAATTATCTGTTTTTCTGCACAGATTTAAAAAATATCTAAACGCAAGTACGAATTTTCGGACTGGTGAGTAAAAATAGCGTTAAGGAAATCCGTTCCCATGCATTTCCGTCCGGACTGTAATTGAAGTTCAACCACCTTGCTACCGGCTTGCACGGTCTGAACTGTGCTCTGGCTATCTGAATACCACTTAACACTGGAATTACTTAAAAAATTACTGTAACGTAAAAGAGCTAAATTGATAGCCTTAAATTCTCTCCAGGTGGAACTTTTAACGGCTTCATCTTCAGACCACATTTGATGAAACCCGAAATTCCCAGCATGAACAATATGTGCCCCACAGGCAATGCTACTCGCGTCACATAATACTTATAGTCAATACTTCCCTAACAAGTCAGGCCTCTTACAAGGGGAAATATTGTCCCCGATAATGTTTTCTTTACATGTAAATGACTTTGAAATGAACTTTATTAAGGATAATTGTCCCAGCATTGAAATACAGATGATAAATATGTTTCTTTTAATGTATGCGGACGATATGGTGTTACTTCCTGAAACCCCAGAAGGACTGCTATCAATGTTAGATAGTCTGAGTAATTACAACAAAACATGGAAGTAAATATAGGAAAGACCAAGTTTGTAGTATTTAGAAATAGTAAAATTAAAAAAAAGAAAACAGAAACAAAAACAAAAACAAAACAAACAAAAACGAAAGCTGGACATACGATAACAAACAGGTACAAGTTATCGATGAGGTTAAAGTGTACCCGGAACGATTTGCTAGGTTAAGCTTAAACAAGAAATATCTTTAAAAAATATAAACGGCATAGTTTTAATGTTGGTGGCTATAATGTAAAAGTGCTGGTGAAATAAATTAACGAACTAATTAATAAATGTGCAGTTTCATCACGGACAACAAAATGATATCAGTTTGAAACATTATGGTGATAATAAGACTGTATTTAAATCAGGATATGATTTTATTAATGTGTCATTTGAATAGATACATCCACTTATTCAGCTTACATTCAGTCTTAACTTTGTTTCGTTTTTAACTGCATTTCTGTATTTTGCATTGACCGTTACATTGACCAATCACATACTTCATCTTGACCAGTAACGCCACCTGTCGCGTCATATCCGCGGCCAAAAGTATATTATACGGCTATGCCGGAAAATGTGATTTAGTATGAAACAAAAAATGCTGAAAGTCCCGCTCAGCCAACATGTTGTTTTTGCTATATAAACTTATCCGAGTTTACCTGTGGAAAATGTAGGTATAGTCTGTTTCAGTATACGTATAGTTTTTTTTAGGTTTTTTTTTATTTCATCCAAATGCAAAACAAGCATATAGGGAACAGTACAAACATTTTCGTAATTATCATGACATAGACAAGCATCAGATGGCGGAGGACAATATTACCATCAATACTACTGTAATGAGATGTAAAAGACATGTTGTAACTACATTGTGTTATCAATATACACTGTAAACTCACCAGTTTCAACTTATTGAATTATATGATAAAACCGTGACGTCATACATAGTAACGATACGTCACAACGGATAACGTCATACTATATAAAAAGCTATAGAAGCAACAGTGACACTGATGAAAAATGATGAATCAATAATAGCAACAAACTAAGATCAATTTAATTACTTGCAAGCAGGGCTTTTCTTTTCGCTGTAGCACGAAACAAATACTTACCCAACATATTCAAAATTTTAACACTTTTACTCGAGAATAATTCAATATACTTATACACACTTGGTCGACAATAAAAATACTTTTTGATGTATGTCGCCCTTAATTCAGAATATGCCGGACAGAGAAGTACAAAATGTACTTCATCCTCTACGTCATTTTTATCACAGACAGTACAAATCCTCTGATTTCTAGGGATGTTATTATAACGCCCAGACTCGATATTAAGACTGTGACACTGCATACGAAATTGGCTTAATAACTTCTTACATCTATGATTGACAGTTGAACTGAGTACAGAAGGAATCCACAATATGTTTATACAAATAACATTTGGGGGATACATCAAAAGCACTATACAATTCTTGAACGAAAACATCATGAATACGTTGGTTGTATATTTGCAAAAAAATGATTTTCATTTAAAACACATTGATTTTTCCAAACATATCCAAATCCTAAACTACAAAGTTCATACTTAATATGATAGACCCAATTAGTTTTACAATTAGGTTTTCTGCAATTCAATTCGACTAGAGCATCATAGCATGATTTCAAAATACAGTTTTTTGTTTTCAACATTTTTAACCAATATTTCATAACAGCTGTTTTACGTTGCACATATAATGAATATCTAGCGGTTTCGAAAAATACCATAGAGGTATTGACTGTTTTTCTAACGTTAAGTAAATCCTTAAGAAAAAGGAGGTGATTTTTTTTCTACTTGTGGCGAAACATCTTGCCCCCAGACTTCACAACCATAATTCAAAATACATGTAACATATGTATCAAATAAGGAGAGTTTTGTTTCCGTGTTAAGGTTAAAGTGTTTCATTTTTCTTTTTGATTGAAAATATGCTTTCCTGCCTTGAGAAGCTAAAGTATCTTGCACTATAGAAAATCTGCCGTTAAAATTAAAAACCAAACCCAGGTAACAAAACTTATCCACAATTTCTATAGGTTTACTATTGAACGTCCAGTTTTCACCAGGTAATATTTTTTTTTTCTTCTAAAAATAACAATTTTTGTTTTATCTGTGTTTACTTTTGAATTCCACTTAGTAGTGTAAGTCTGTAAACAGTTAAGCATACGTTGAAGGTCAGTAACGTCCTCGAAGAACAAAACTGTATCATCTGCAACATTAACATAAACAGGTTAATCAACTGTAAGAAGTAACTTTGACAATCAGACTTTATAAATTCACTTTCCATATCATTTACAAATAAAGAATATAGCATGGGAGACAAAGATTCCCCTTGTAATAAACCGACATGCAAATCGAACATGACGGATAATTTACCATTAAGTTTCGTATACATGTGACTCAAAGGTGACCGACAAGTGAAGAAAATGTTTAAGAATACCATTAAAAACAACTTAAATTCATGTGTACGTATTAACTCTTTCAGGCCTAACGGCTATCTTTGATACATGCCCTAAGCATCACTTTGACCTAGATGCCCTAAGCCATTTCAGCTTCCCTAGTGATGCAGAAACAAACTGCTGACCCACTGTCACTAAATTTATCATAGCATGCTTATTAATAAAGATAAACTTACCAAATTTTGAATATATCTTGCTGATATAATTGTCCAATAGTTTATATCAATAGCTATCCAATTGAATATATACAATTTGGAAAAAAAATCACAAACATTTTTTTTTTTTTTTTTTTAAGGATTTGTTTGTTTTGATCTATATACACACACTATAAACACACTTTTTGTCACTGAAACAGGGCAGGAAAGTTTTCCTTGTGGTAGGGTTTGAAACAAGCTACACACAAGTGAATTTGGCACTGTTCACATCCAGATGTTGGCTCCTTCCTTAACCCCTGTTTTGAACACTGCTTGCAGGTCCTCTTTTTAGTTAGGATCGTCGGCCAGTGGAGAAGTCCTTGGACAGACTTGTTCTGGACGCTTTCCCTCTTTCTTTTCAGCCAGTATGCTCCCATCAGCTGTTTGGGAAGGTTTTTCCTGAAATCAAGCTGAGTCCTTTCTTTTGTCTTCCCTGTTTTGCTTTTCAGTTGGTGGTTTGGCGACTCCTTCATCATTATATACCCGTTGGTAATTGAAATGTCTACCAAAAACCAAAACAGGTACTTCCACCATTTGGAAGCCTTCCTGGAAATGGAATATGTTGAGCGAAGCTGGTCAGCTCTGTCTACTCCATTCATGTGGGAAGTGTAATTCTTCACCACCTTAGGGCAGGGAACATCACGAACTGTCCCATCCTTTTTCCTTCTCTGGACACTGGTCATGTCAACCGGGCTGTCACATGTTGACAAAAGGTCATGCCACGCAGTTGCTACCATGTTTCCTTGTTGGTTTTGAACCATGTTGCCTTGTTGTTTCAGCTTGGCTTTTGTTACAGCTGGAGGTAAGTGTTTCCTGTTTGATCGGAAAGTCCCACAGGCATATGTTTTGTTCCGCAACAACTCCTGGAACAAGGGCACCGACGTGAAGTAGTTGTCACAGTAAACACGATGAAAACTGCCCCAAATATCCCGAGTTAGGTCTTTAACGACACGTTCTCCTAAGCCAACCTCTGGTGCATTTTCAGATTTACCGGTGTAAACCTGAAAGTCATTCACAAATCCATTGTGTGGATCTGCCCTGACCCAAACTTTAATCCCACGCTTTGTAGGCTTCAGTGGAACATACTGTTTAAACCCTAGTCTTCCAGTGTAAGCAATCATTGCTTCGTCAATTGATGTTTCACAATGTGGTGAATAGACAGTTTTGCACTTCTGTCTAACATCTTCTAAAATTGACCTAATGTGAGCCAACTTGTCAAATCCGGGCTGTCCTCTCTGGGGATTGGTCCTGGTGTCACATACATGAAAATATTGGCAAAGTTTGTCAAAACGGTCCCTGGTTATTCTTTCAGATATCCATGTGGGACGAAAAAATGTGTCAGATGTAAAGTACATGTCCTGGTTTGGTGCTACAACAATTGCCATCGTAATATTGAAGGCAAAAAACGCCCTAATCTCCTCAGCATTTGTTGGGGTCCACTTTGGATCTGCGCCATTTTGAGAAATTTTTTCGGCCGCATATCTGTTGATCTCGGCAGCGATTTTGCCATACCATTCTACCGGGAAAACTTCATGAAAAAAGTCTATTTCCTTAGCATCTAACAAAATGCATATAGTGATAGTTTATTACTTATATTAATGATATTACACAACACCTTAGAAATGAAATAATGGATTTTTTTTATAATTAAAAATGCACCATATACAGGTAACAATGATATACAGTGTGTGTGTGTGTGTGTGGGGGGGGGGGGGGGGGGGGGGTTATTATTTGGTCCAAGAGGATTCAAATATTCAGAGAAGATCAGGCGCAATGATGGATGCTATTGGAGATGTGTAAATCGACAGTAAAAATATATACCCATGTATCGTATATACGTGTATCATATACTTGTTTCCTGAATATTGACATTAAATTTCATAAAGGGACCTAAGTGATTATGATATACTTTGAGAGATTGTGTATTCTAACATTACATAATTTAACATCGAATTTCATAAAGTGACTTGGATTACGATTACCCGTGTTAAAGGAAGTGACTATTATATAGACTATGTTTCTTTGTTGTAATAACATTGAACTATTACGTGAATAATTTCGTATGTGAAGACTGCGTATATGAGAACCGCCGATATATCATATCCAGTGATTACACAGTGACTTTGGTGATATTGTCAACTTTATCTGTGCTTTCTAGGATTATACTGATTTGATCATACATGATTTGTTTTACTTGGAAGTATTAAAATGTCATTTAAAGTGTTTTGTTTTTAATTGTTTTTCTCTTAAGTACATTATATATACCCGTTATATATCATAATGAAACAGGTAACGTGGACTTAAACTTATTAATAATGTTTCCTTACACTATATGTAAAGGTAAAAATGTAACAAACGTATTTTCTGTTTTATTTATAAAACATAATTATGATAAAGTGTGAAATTTATAGCAATGAAGGATATAGAAAGATAATTTGTGAATTTTTTTATGTATCTTTACCCAAATATGGAGGTTATGTTACTACACTGGTAGTTTTTCTAATCTTGCAATTTTAGATAAGTCGAAGTTGTGTTCTTAAATCCTAAATAATTTTAACAGGATACTTGATATTCTTAATAGATATAATTTTTAGTGTCTCGTAAGCCAAATATGGCTGGACATTTTTCCTCTAATTGGTATTTGTATCTATCATGACTGTGTTTTTACCATGTTGTAAAAATGTGTGACACTCTAATAAATAAAATATTGTATTGTATTGTATTGACAGGTAACACAGGTAACCTCAGAATCATTCACTTGTCCAAAACAGGCCACCTATATGTTACCTGTAATTAGTGCCTATTATTCGCTATTGTTCCTATTCCCAATGTTAAAATAGGATATGTTGGCCGAGTGGGAAGACACATAATTAATACAGGTAGTATCATACTTGTGCGATACTTGCTTATGTAGTGGATGTAATTTTTCTTCAATCTGATTAAAATACAGATCCTAATAACACGATAGTATTAGGATCTGTATTTTAATCAGATTGATTTTTCTTGTATGTACATGGAATATAAGACATATATACTACTCAACTTATATCTATGATAATTAACTATATATGTACACACTTGTATATAAAATTATATTGCACTTTTTTGCTTGATATCACTATGTAAATTGTCACGTATTATCTACGTTACATTGATTGTATTTGTATTATCATGCTCTTCTGGAGATGATAACAATTATTCTGATCTATTAGAGTTACTTCCCTTCTCCTGTTCGGTTATTATAGATTGAAAAACGGCGAATTCACAGAAAAATGCACAGGTGAAATTTTAATTTTATTGCCGGTATTGTAACAACCAAGCACGTGGATTATGTACCTACCGACCATAACTCGCTTTTTGTCAGGTATGACTTTTCTGGCGAAAATGCTTCAATTTGTTACTGTTTATATAGCTATATATATAGCTATTATAGTGGAATCAGGACTTCTCCCCGACCTGGTAGCATCTTACTAATTTTCTATTATAACAGGTAGTATATAACATGTAAAATTTGAATAATGTTCTATTTTAACGGGTCGTTGTAACATGTATGACATTTGAATAACGGGCCGTTTATAACGACTTACATCATATAGCCTTGACTAGGAGGGCATGACCGGTATATTACATACATGTACCAATATTTGATTTCGGTTATAATACTTCTAGAAATAGAAGTTTAAAATGCAATTCATACACAATGTGAAATAAATACTGAAAATTTTGAATTTTTACAAGCCAAAACAGCAAAGGATACGTTGAAAATACACTTGAAGATACCGTTATTTGTGATTTTCGGATAATTGTCCGAAATTGATAAAACTTGTCCATGAAATATTAGTAATTCCCAGACAAGATTCATAGAGTAAATTTTCAACATCGTGGGTATATGAATGAGGCAACTTAGGTTAATTATTCTATAGACAAACCTTTGAGATACGCGTAACGAGCTTGTGGACCGTAATTTCACACCGTGTAATTGTTTAGAGGTATACTAACTCAACTCGAACTTGAGAATTCGCAATTCTCCGAACATGTTTATACATCTTTTAAAGTCCTGTTTTAAGTGAAGATATGATTTGCGACACACGAATGGAAAGTAAAACCACAAGGATCTCATCCCTTTTCGATAATGACACAATTACAAAAATATATATATATAAAATAAAAAATAAAATTAATAATAATAAATAAAAGATATCCAACTAAAAATAAATAAATAAGATTTGAAACAATCATACACGAAAATCATTGCGAGTTTATAAGTTTTAGCATTAAACATGATTAGTCACGATGAACTAAATTGTATGTTTTTTATCATAAAAAACGGAGCTAAAATGATGGTTTTAATAAGTACCTATGCTATGTACCTGTACATAAAGGATCAATTATATTTAAATGTCCCGAATCACTTTTATATAATTTCACTGACAACGATCGCATATAAATTATATCTGTCTCAAGCATTTAATCATTGGTAATCACAGAGACCATGACATGTAAAATAAGGGATAAAATCTGTATATGTAGAAGTTTGTTTTAGGCTTCGATTAAGTCTATTGTAGATCATGATGATTATAATATATTACTTTCTGAATTAAGTGTCATTCATGACTAGAAGCGGGTTTTGTATAGAATATAACGCATAAATTTACTGTACGTGTGTATCGTCTATTCTCACAAACCAGAGTATCCAGAACTGTTGTATTGTCGGTATGTTTATTTGAATATTAATTTGCGAATAAAATGGCACATTATTTCATTTTAAAATGTTGATGCTGTGTTCCTTTCTTTAGTATATATTGATGAGTCGGAAGACAATGAAGAATTTGAACTTGAATATCAATCCTCAGACCTGTGTGTCGGTCGTCTGCACTAGTCTGGTAAATCAATATTTATATCTTAATTCGAAATGTTGCTTAACTTCATCACAGATTCGATAAGTTGATGATAATATGTGAAGCTGACTGATTTTAATAATGAGAACAAGACAGAAACACAACACGGATAAGAATGCGCGGTTTTAACATTAAACGGCACTGACATCACTTATCGACAAATTAGCAGCATATAAGGTTCGCTTTAGATACACATTCTATCATATTTGAAAAGTTGAAAACTTTTCAATTATTAAGAAAAAAATAAGGTTTGAAAGTGAATATTTATTAATTATTTCTCTCGGTACAACTACGACAGGACATTTAAATCTATACCTTCACCAACACAGAGTGTATATGTTACATTGTGCTAATACATAGATATATAATTAACATAGTAACACAAAAGACGAAGGAAGACAACTTTTTGACTCGTGCCCTGACCGGGCCTCGAACTCTTTCTTTAAGAACGCTGATGTGGCGCAGCGGTATAAGCTGCGGGTATTTCTGACAAGGCGATTGGGTGCCGTAGATCGTGAGTTCGAGGCCCGGTCAAATAGTTGTTTTCATTCGTCATTTGTGTTATATAAATCAGAATTTTCAAAAAAAAATCTGCGTGCTCAGAAAACTCATCAGCCCACAAAAATAAATAATCAAAATACTTATCAAAGGCTGGTCATTGACGACACCAGGACGATAATGACCACGCCCAACGCCACCCGAATGGCCGCCCCTACCGGAAACCCTTTTCTTGTAAGGTCTGGGTTTCCTGCCCGTTCGGTCCTCCGCTTGACGTAGTTTCTTGTCATCCTCGGAATCTGATGCTAAGTCATCGGAGAGATATTCCTCGACTGTACTCCAACCACCTGGAGATTTATCGGCAACCTTATGAGTTTGTTACGTTTTCTAATCAAATCTCTGGCAGCGTTAATAGAGTCCAGCACGGACGAAGACTCACGAACACCTAAGGCCCTTTCTGCCTTTTTTAACGAAAGGTCCAATTCAAGGTTAAACTCAAACTGTTTCCTATTGGTGGTAAACTTGAAATTCACAGTTTCGTCATTTATCTTTTTAGCGACGTTTTCAGCTTTGACTTCATATTCCTCTGAAAATGTCTCTCGTAATTTGTACCAGTATATCTTCAGAATATATATTATTCCTGTGCTGTTCATCTAAGTGTTTAGGATCTGCCTGATTTCAACGGAGGATGTGCGAGTTTCTGGTAGGGATATCCCAAACCACTCTCGCATCTCCCTCACCGTTGGATCTCAGTATTCCATTTGAATAAAATATGTAGATTTTGATATACTGTTACAAGTATATCATTTTTATATGTAAACAATAGTACATTATTTGATATTTTAAAAGTATGGACTTTTATATATAAGTTATTGAGTGTAACTTATGTCAGTGAATTAAATCATACCATGCTTTATTTTCGAAGCCAATACGATCCATGCTATATGTACAGTTTTTTTTAACTCGTTCTCCACTTTGTATAGCTGTTGTTCACGTATATTACGATTGTGTATATAATATGTACTAATGGGCAATATGGCACACAGTTAATAAAGGAATTGAAATTGAATAGAGGTAATACATTTATTTCCGATATTTTGTCCATTCCGAATCAGTCCCAGGTTTTCAGAGATTTTTTTCATGCATATTTCACAAAGAAAATGATAATTGTTTTTATCTCTGCTTTTTAGCCTAGAACTATATTTAGTTTATTTATTTTTTACAATAAATTTTGCTTGGAAAAATAAGATTGGAGGTGAGAGACGGGTATATATGTGTGTAAGGTCGTATTGCAATTGTTATTTGCTCAACAACGCATAATTACGCACAAGCTCTACCCTACGCGGCAGGCTGGTCGGCAAATGAAGTATTTGTGTCGGTGTTACTTAATGGAAGTAGATAGAGGAGTCATGGTAAACACTATGGCTAGTGTGGAGGAAACTGGAGTACCCGGGGAAAACCCACGTGGTCTGACAGGTGACCCATACCTTTTTGCATCCGATCGGGGAATCGAACACCGATCGTCTAGGTGAAAGGCAAGAGTAGTACTACCACTGTGCCACAGACCACGCAACATTCTTGACATTCAAATTATATTCATATACAGGGTTTGATGTTCGCAAACACTGCGTTCATGCATTTTAGCACAGGGACTTGACACGAAATCACTGTCCATATATGCCGGTGTTTATGTGTGCACGTGTGATACATATGTATGTAATACATAATTATACATTAAATGTAACTGTGGGTTCGGTATCTCTCCCGTGTCAAACTACAGACAGTTTGGTCGGGCAGTATGGGGCGCCGTTTTACTATTTATTCCCATTTGGTGATATCACATATTCGAATATCACTTAAGAACTTTTTTAAGTGATATCACCTATTCGTTTCATTAAGTGATATCACCCATTCAAATAGGTGATATCACTTATTTGATGATTGAATAGGTGATATCACCAAATGGGAATAAATAGTAAAACGGCGCCCCATAGGGCAGAGGGTTAAATATTGTTTTGAGCTGCTGTTTTTCTTGGTCAAATTGATTAAAATATTGAACAGTATTTTATAGAAAATATGGACAATAGAGAAGTTTCACCATTTCCCCCCTAAATTTATCTTCATGAGTCTCCTGCATAAATAAAGGAAGGTTGTGTCAGGGACATATATATATTATACGTCCCTGGTTGTGTTAACCTTCTTTCGTGATTAATTAGTGAAGGATTTGAAACATGATATTAGGACTGTGTGAAAAAAGAAATTCTCCAGATGAGATCTATTATAATTGATTTAACAGTTAAACATTATATTTGGATTTTTTTTTTACATTTAATACCGTGTAGTATATCAGAGACATATATATGTCTCTGTATTCGTTTTTAAAATCCGGACATTTTTTTTTTACCGATTTCGTGTCTTTTTTACAATCTTCGTTATATATCCGGTATATCTCTACAGACGCATCTGTTTGCAATAATTACTGAATATTGTTAATTACAGGTAAATGTGCGTCTGATATATCGGATTAGCAACTTTAATGGTTAACATACGTCCTTTATTCATGCGCATGTTATATTTGCACTTTCACAGACACGTGAGTTTTAGTTCAGACGTTCGGGGAAGGGGGCTCGGTTTCGGAAGTAATAGTACAGTAATGACATCAAATCGGGTTTTATTTACAAAAGAAAATACCTTTGGCCCTACATGGTAAAACAATATTACATCTTTTTCGACACCGTTGTTAGCTTTAGTTGCTAATAGAGGCGCATCTTGGTTGGCGAACATCTATTTTATTTCTTGAAAAACAAATCTCATGAAAATGGTAAAATATCTCAAAAATATTATTCTAAGCTTAGTTACTTCACAAATAAAATGCATATGACAACTATTATTATAGACTCAGATATTTGAACAAAAAAAACCCTAATCATTTACAGAAACTAGTCCATCTTACAAAAACACCAGACACTTAGCTTAAATAAAATCTTTCCACTACATACAAATTCTTGTATCCTTTTGTAAGCTTTGATTCTGCCTTGATATAGTACTAATTTGGCATTATGGTACACATACATATGTAGTATGGTCATTTTTGTATGTTAATAGCCCTGTGCTTCAGGATGTTGTCCTCAGGGTTCATTACTCAACCTTGACTGGCACAAAACCAGAGAGGGACAGGAAGTTCTGGCATCTGTACTTCAGAGAAATCTCACAAAACTGAAGAGATTTGGTGAGACAAACAATAGTATTATGTATTCATTATTCTTTTTATAATTCATTGGTTCAATGAAATGAATATATTCATATAATATGCATCAAAACTATTGATTATGTAGAGATTTCATGATGTAAGTATAAATATTACATTACAAAAGTAAATGATTTATTTAATTTCTTACCTCTTGAACATACTCAATTTAAACAAGAAATATCTTTAAAAAAGATAAACGGCATAGTTTTAATGCTGGTGGTTATAATGTAAAACTGCTGGTGAAATAAATTAGCGAACTAATTAATAAATGCGCAATTTCATCACGGATAACAAAATTATATCAGTTTGAATCATTTTTGGTGATAGTAAGACTGCATTTGAATCAGGAATATAATTTTATTAATGTGCCATTTGTATATATACATCCACTTATTCAGCTTGCATTAAATCTTAATTTTGTTTCGTCTTAAACTGCATGTCTGCATTTTTCATTTACCGCTACATTGACCAATCAAATACTTCATCTTGACCAGTAACGTACGCCACCTGTCGCGTCATATCCGTGAACAAAAGAAAATTATACGGCTATGCCGAAAAATAAATATGCATGACTTTATATTGATGCTGTGCCCTTTTTGGTTAGGTTTGTTGGAACGACCCATGGCACCACTTCACATATTATCTTGATAGATGCTGTCCCCCTTTTTGTTTAGGATTGTTGGAAACGACCCATGGCACCACTTTACATATTATCTTCAAGCTGTCCCCCTTTTTGTTTAGGTTTGTTGGAACGACCCGTGGTACCACTTCACATATTATCTTGATAGATGCTGTCCCCCTTTTTGTTTAGGATTGTTGAAACGACCCATGGCACCACTTCACATATTATCTTGATAGATGTTGTCCCCTTTTTGTTTAGGTTTGTTGGAATGACCCATGGCACTACTTCACATATTATCTTCAAGCTGTCCCCCTTTTTGTTTAGGTTTGTTGGAACGACCCATGGCACCACTTCACATATTATCTTGATGCTGTCCCCCTTTAATTTAGGTTTGTTGGAACGACCCATGGCACCACTTCACATATTATCTTGATAGATGCTGTCCCCCTTTTTGTTTAGGATTGTTGGAACGACCCATGGCACAACTTCATATATTCTCTTCAAGCTGTCCCCCTTTTTGTTTAGGTTTGTTGGAACGACCCATGGTACCACTTCACATATTATCTTCAAGTTGTCCCCCTTTTTGTTTAGGTTTGTTGGAACGACCCATGGTACCACTTCACATATTATCCTCAATCTGTCCCCCTTTTTGTTTAGGTTTGTTGGAATGACCCATGGCACTACTTCACATATTATCTTCAAGCTGTCCCCCTTTTTGTTTAGGTTTGTTGGAACGACCCATGGTACCACTTCACATATTATCTTCAAGCTGTCCTCCTTTTTGTTTAGGTTTGTTGGAACGACCCATGGTACCACTTCACATATCCATCAGTGAGGTGCGCTACAAAGTTTTCCTTCTCGGTAAAAGTGGGGTCGGAAAAACCAGCACACTAGCTAAACTGTCAGGCTGTCTGATACCAACAGTTCACAGTGAAACACAAGGTACAGAAAGGAATTAATACAAGCTCTAAAGCTTATTTACAGTACACTGTATCTGTAATATGATTAAATGTGGAATAAAATATTATTTATAGTACATGTAAGGTACAGATCACAGATTCTAACTGGAACATTTCAACAAATTGACAAATCCATGTACCTTACCCCCATGTGTTCCAACTCTGAGGGCACAGTGGTCTCGTAGTGTTGTCGAGGGATGGCAACGTACCTGACCCAGAGGGTAGCATTCCAGCACGAGTCTACACTATCAGACCACGGTGCCGCTTAAACCGGTTCACAGGTCGTGGATAATAAGCTGTATTCAGAAATACTGTATGTAGAATTGTACATATTTAATGGTGAAAAGAGAATTTGGGAAAATAATTAATATATCTGAGGATGTATTGTTAGATGAGGGGCCGCGGTGGCAGAGTGGTTAAGGTGTCTCGACACTTAATCACTAGCCCTCCACCTCTGGGTGGCAAGTATGAAACCCAAGTGGGGCCGTTGCCTGGTACTGACCATAGGTCATTGGTTTTTCTCCGTGTACTCCGACTTTCCTCCAACTCCAAAACCAGACACGTCCTTTAATGACCCTGGCTGTTAATAGGACGTTAAACAAAAACAAAGTATTGTCAGTATGATATGATATCTGGTCTACCTGATACATTGTTTATGATGATTTTCTGATTTTGCTTCTATTTTTAGGTATTCAGACAACGACAGTATTTTGGCCAGGGAAAATTTTACAACAGAACAAGGCATTTATGTTTCAAATACAGTTCTGGGATACTGGCGAGAATTCAACAAAGAAATATGATCATATAATGCCAGTGAGTATTTAAAGTATACTACATCTCTCAATCTGATTAAAATATATCTCTTCAATATGCCTACGCTCAGTCTGATTAAAATACATCTCTTCAATATGCCTATGCTCAATCTTATTAAAATTCATCTCTTCAATATGCCTACGCTCAATCTTATTAAAATATACCGGTATCTCTACAATATGCCTATGCTCAATCTTATTAAAATATACCGGTATCTCTACAATATGCCTATGCTCAATCTTATTAAAATATATCTCTTCAATATGCCTATGCTCAGTCTGATTAAAATTCATCTATTCAATATGCCTAAGCTCAATCTGATAACAATTCATCTCTTTGGCATGCTTAAGGTCAATCTGATAACAATTCATCTCTTTGGCATGCCTACACTATGAAGCATAGACATATTTTAATCAGATTGCTTCATCTCTGTACCTAGTATTTTGTGTTACCTGAAGAGATGTGTAGAGATCGTTCCATTTTTAGTGGTGTCAACACATTCATGAACCAATGAGACTAAACTTCATACAGTACTTACTGATTAGAAGTATTTGGTGTTATTTTTTCATATTCACTGTATATATGGAATCAAAGGTCACAGTCACTAAATTCTAAACATCATAATCTATAATGTTTTGCAAGAGGACTCTTTCAAATGTTCAAAACATCTTTTAGACAAGCTAAGGTCAAAGGCCATGGTCACAATGTCAATAACTCGTGTCATCAATGGTGACATCAATTGTCGAAGGTCACACTTCGCTCTGAAGAATTGTTTGAAAGAAAGACAAGTGAACACGTAAACTTTGTTTTACAAACATGTTTGGTCAATATCTTTTGAGAATGTGCGACTGTATTTTTGAAATATCTTTTGAGAATGTGCTGCTGTATTGATAGATATATCCTTTTGAGAATGTGTGGCTGTATTGGTAGATATATCCTTTTGAGAATGTATGACTGTATTGGTAAATATCTTGAGAATGTATGACTGTTATTGGTAAATATCTTGAGAATGTGTGACTGTATTGGTAGATATATATCCTTTTGAGAATGTATGACTGTATTGGTAAATATCTTGAGAATGTGTGGTTGTATTTCAACAATGCTATTTTTTCTCCACAGGCTTGTCTGGACAAGGCTGATGCCATTATATTCCTGTTTTCCTTCATAGACAAGAGTAGTTTTGAGGACATTCCTCACCAACTGACCAGGATCAGTACCCCGAAAGATAACACCACAAAACTAGTGATGGGAACAAAGTATCCTTTCACTGTTAATAGAAAATCTAACTTTTGTTTTGGTTAATAGGATGAGATTAAATAGCATGCAACTATGTTAAAATGTATAAGATGAATGCTGAAAAGGTTATTTTAATAAATGTTATCCATAATTCCAGTTTTAAAGTAAGATTGTTATTAAAATACTAATTGATTTGTGGAAGAAATAAGACTAAAGACTGTAATATTGATGTAGAGTACATAGAAATGTTCAAAGTGGGGAAATTAAGGTTAAGGATTGGGGGAGGGGGGGGGGGGATCTTATTTCCCTAATGTCATATACTGTATGCAACAAGAATGGCTTTTGTAAACCGAGATGTCAAATACAAGGATCACATTTAATTGGCTAGTTTGTCAATATTGGCAGCAATAACTATAAAAAAATTTCAACATTTTTCAGTGTTTCATTTGTGAGCATTTCTTTATTTGAAATACATCCAATTACTAATTATCTGAAGTAGAAAATAGTCTGAAAAATATGGCAAACACCATTTCTTAAATCCTTTGTCCTTTAGATCTCATTCAACCTGCTGGTTATTTATAGATTGATTAAAATTTTTCTACCTATGTGTGTCAAAAGATGCTAAAGTGAGACTATTGTTTGTTGGACATAAAGTAGTGAGATTCATGTTCTCTGAAATTCTCAAACAGCTTTATACCTAAATTTTCGGTCATGTACCATGATGGCTTGGTTCGATTCAGATTGAAGTCTCCTGATGAATATGGCCTGAGGATGACTGTAATTTTATTCCTCCTTAACATGTCCAGATTTGACCAGTTTGCACATAGTGAGATTACCCAGAGGGACATCCGAGACTTTGAACACAACTGGAAGATCCCGATATTGAAAACAAGAAACATTCCAGATGCAGAAAACCAGAATAGCTTTAACGACATCGCACAGAATCTCAACATTATTTGTGAACATTTGTGGCAGAGAGACTTAAATATAGGAGGCAAAGGGCCTCCAGGGGACAATAAAATATCATATTGTTAAACTTTCATTGTTTTATTTATAAATCACTAATAAATCTTGTTATATCATTTAATTATATTAAAATTTGCATGGCATTTCATATACGTGTATTTTAAAACATAGCGTCATTTATCAGACTGTAAATGCCATTGCTCTTATACCTTCATACCTGGTAATCATACCCGAAAGGACAACAGCAGTATTTTCCAGGGCTAGGTAATTTATTGTAATGGCAACAACAGAAATTAAATATAGATCACCTCAAAATTTCTAATTCAAGAATAAAAGTAATAGTATGGACAAAGAACATTTAAAATGATCTGCAACAATATGATAAATTTGATATTCCACATATTACCTATATGTTTTGAGAGACAGATCATCAACCAGAGGTCAAATATTTTCTGTGAAACGGAAAATTTATGCAAAGACAACTCAATTTAAGAATTTCTGACATATCATGACATTTATTATTCCAGGTAAATTAAATCGTCAGATTTAGTCATGTCTGTAAAGTGTAATGTGTCATACTGATAACAAAAACAGAATTTATATTAAAATGACCTTGTGAACCATGAGATAAGTATAGCTAATCTTTCTTATGTTTGTGTTTCTTTTTCCTCTTGTGATGTGGAACTTCCAGAGTTTCTGTCTCTGCAGCATCACAATCATCAGCTAAATCTTTGTGTTTATGCTTTTTCTTGTGTTTTTTCACTTTATCAGACATGCATTCCTCTACCGTTTCAGTAGCCTCCATATGATCTCCATCCGAGTTAATGTCTAAATCTTTGTGTTTATGTTTTTTCTTGTGTTTTTTCACTTTATCAGACACGCATTCCTCTACTGTTTCAGCAGCCTTGATACGATCGCCATCCGAGTCAATGTCTAAATCTTTGTGTTTATGCTTTTTCTTGTGCTTTTTAACCACACCGGACTGGTCTTCCTTCCTAATTTCATCTATAATGCCAATATTCATTGACTGATTTCCATTTGTACAAACGCCGCTATCAGAATCATCTTCACCGTCGTCCTGATTCTCACAGCGTTTTGATTTATGTTTGTGCTTCTTTTTTTCCCTGTTCATTTCAGATTCACTTCCTTTTTCTCTGTGTTTCTGCTTTTTTGTTGCGATTTCTCCAGTAAAACTTTCCTCGCATTCTTTAAATTTCCTTTTTTTCTTTGATGAACTTGTTAATTCATCATCATCTGCAGTTGTTCCACTAGTCTCAAAATCATCCTTCTCCTTTTTCTTCTTCTTTTTCTTTGTCTGTTTATGCACTGTTGTGTTTGAGTCTGAATCTGAATCTGTTTCTATCCTTTCAAAACATGCTACAAAGAATCCATTGGATAGCGAGTGTTCTGGTGACATTCGCAGAAAACAGTCTGAGCTGTCGTAACCAGGGAGACCTCTATTTGGCCAGTCAGGAAATGCTTTACACACTTTGAATTTGCCCTTGACAATGGTTTCCAGTTCTTTGATGACTTCTTCATTCTCTTCGACATGTATGGAACATGTTGAGTAAACTAAACGTTTCAGGTTTGGGAATGTCATCGCATGTTTTAGCATGGTCACCTGCAAGAGAAGATTTATCATTTACAAATGGTTTGTTTTTGCATTATTTAATGTCCTATCAGCAGCTATGGTCATTTAATGACAGCCTCCGCTGTGTGCAATGTTTACTTGGTTTATCGCCATGTGAACATCCATAGTCATTCTGAGGCAGGGTCCCCTTGTAGTAGTTGGTGACTACTTCACTGAACAACATATGGCAGGCCCATTGCAATACCATCTACAGCAATTAGGGTAAAGTGTCTTGTCCAAGGACACAATGACAACAGCATAGACAGGCCCGTTTCTCAGCTTCCCAAAAAACATAAACCGACACAGGTAGGGAGCATCAAACCTCGCACCTCGGATCTTCACCTGAGGTTACATGGCCTGCAATCTAACAAACTGAGCTATTGCAGCCCCATCCCCTGTGTGTAAGATGCATGCATATGGTGAGTGTGTGTTTAGGAGGCTTTGGTATATTCATGTTTATTTCCTTGTAATAGCTTCAAACTGATGCTGACGTAAAGACTTTATAGTGCTACCTTATACTGAAGCATACTGCTGAACACACCCAGCAGGATACCCCACCTGGCCACATAAGCAAAAGATTATCATCATGTAACTGTTCAACTGAAAATGTCCCACAACATAATTTTGATACTGATCTTTAAACACACAACTGAACAATTTATTAAACCATCTTGATATTAAGTTGATAGTCTTTTGCTATTCAAATCAACATTGTATTATGTTTATGTATAAAACGATATACATCTCTACAAGGAGAGACACATTCTATCTACCTGGAAATTTGACAAGGAGTCCAGCCTCTTTGATGAGGATGATGATTGGTCATCTATTGCCTCGTTCATTCTGTTCACTATTCCTGAAAACAAGATACAGTAAAATGTCAATACATATTCTGTAATCAGGCACAGAAATTGATTTCAGACCTCCACAAAGCCTCATTTCTACCCCAAATTTGACATCAATGAGTGGAAAGATTCATATCCCATAATATTTATGATAACTTGAACTGCAAGCCAAAATTCAACTACTACCATGCTACCCCTCATTTGCAACCATGACAACCCAATAACATCTTTTGTATACCAATTTATTGCATTTGCTATCCCTCAAAACACTAATATACCAATTTATTGCATTTGCTGTCCCTCAAAACACTAATATACCAAGTCATTGTATTTGCTATCCCTCAAAACACTAATATACCAATTTATTGCATTTGCTATCCCTCTAAACACTAATATACCAATTTATAACTATAGACCACATCAAAATTTTGACCAATCGGAAACCTCCATTACAGTTCCATAGTACCAGTTCTGGAAACACCTACATATTAGGCATTAATTAGTAAGTTACACTACTTAACCAAATTTGAATAAAAAATCTAAGGACTGATGAGCTATTGGTCATTCCACAAAACCTGTTTATAGTGACCTGGTTACCGTGACAACCAAAATTTCTGAAAACAAATTGTAACTATCAGCACTTGGTTCAAAGCTCAAGACACCAGTGATATTATCAGCACTGTTGAAATAGGGTTCTTACAGACAATCCCTGTTGAGATACTTTCTAAGTACCCAGTGAACTTACCTGAGCCGCTACAGGATGGATCAACCAGCATATACTCTACATCCTTGAAACTGTCATTATGGGGATCAACTTTGAGAAAATCCAGACAGTCTGGTACGACACAAGTCACTCCCACCTTCCTCATCAATCCCTGAAGTGTAGCCATTCGCCGACCATCCTTGTCAAAGGCAAACACTGTTCTGTGGGGAAGAAATAAGGGAGATAAATTAGACATTTCTGTGGGGGAGAAATAAGGGGAGATAAATTAGACATTTCTGTGGGGGAGAAATAAGGGGAGATAAATTAGACATTTCTGTGGGGGAGAAATAAGGGGAGATAAATTAGACATTTCTGTGGGGGAGAAATAAGGGGAGATAAATTAGACATTTCTGTGGGGGAGAAATAAGGGGAGATAAATTAGACATTTCTGTGGGGGAGAAATAAGGGGAGATAAATTAGACATTTCTGTGGGGGAGAAATAAGGGGAGATAACCAGAAACTCCAGTGGGAGAGTCAAAGTCAGATATTCTTCTGTGTGATAGAAATATGGACAGATGAATTGGACACTTCTGTCGGGAGATTATAAAGCAGGCTGTTTTGTGGAGGAGGTAAAAGGCATACACTGCTCTGTGGGGGAGAAATAAGGAGGCACTTCTTTAGAGGAGTCGAAGACAAACATTGTTTTGGGGGGGGAGTCAAAGGGGATGTAAACTAAAGCTGTGTTGTGATACTAGTCTAGGACCTTATGAGAATCGTTGTACAAACTGAACGATTCCCCTTGACTGATGACCACCAGGATATGATTAGGTGTAGAACCTGAGGTTATTACAGGTGTAAATATGAACCTTATTACAGGTGTAAATATGAACCTTATTACAGGTGTAAATATGAACCTTATTACAAGTGTAAATATGAACCTTATTACAGGTGTAAATATGAACCTTATTACAGGTGTAAATATGAACCTTATTACAGGTGTAAATATGAACCTTATTACAGGTGAAAATATGAACCTTATTACAGGTGTAAATATGAACCTTATTACAGGTGTAAATATGAACCGAATCTGTTGAGAGGTTCTAATGGTATGTCATTGAAAGTGATTGAATAAGAACAGTACATGATGTAACAGGATGACGGACATTGATAAAACTTCATGCAGACCCCCTCCTGGTGGAGACATAAAAATTTAAAGCGTGTATATAACATCCAGCTCCTAACAACAGAAACGAAGTAAATTACCATAAAATAATTATATAGATTAACTGTATATACTACTTATATAAATACAGTCAAACTTCGATGTTTCGAAGTTCAAGGGACTAACAGAAAAACTTTGAAACAGCGGGACTTCGAATTATTCATGGTTGACAATAGATCGATGTTTTCTTGATAATGACCATATCTGTTAACGTTATATGTCCTCGGTGTCTTCGTGTTGATCGTCGCCTGTCAGGCTCACATCGAAAAGTTTAGTTAATTTATACCTCAAACACAACAAAATAAAAAAAAATTTCATTAATTATACCTAAGCATTTTATTAATTAAACAAAATATGTATCGGTTACAAAACACATATCGCGTTTAACAGATAAAGCAAAAGAAGTACAATGCACACTTATGTAAGTCGTTAGGCTTTTCTGCTAAAGACACGTGCGTTTACGTTATGTGCATATAAAATACGGAATGCCGATCGATTGGAGAATGCATGATTGAATGACAAATAATCGATTTACTTGGATATTTATGTATAAGTTTGAAACGTGACACTTTGAATATGAGTGAATCCACCGCTAATTGTTTGTGTTTAAAATTGGTCCGGTTGTTTTACAGTTCCGTAAAATTTACTCACCGACCGCTGATTTCAATGGCGGCGGAGATTATCAGAGACGACTACCGAAATGTTTTACCGGAGTGATTAAATGTCATGGCTTCTAAATACACCTTTTATCTATCAATTTGGTCTGATTATTAATTAACCCCATGACCGGGAGTGACAACACACGCTATCGTTATCCCTATTGTCAGTCAGGGCATTTGGGGGAGAGGTGTGAAATCTTGCCGCAGGGGTCACGACAAACACCTGTCCAGTGGTCAGTACAGGTAAACTTTTTGTTCGAATCATGAGATGTCAATTACCTATAATATCATAGGTAACGGGTCATGAAAAAAGTTCGATACATCGAAAACTTCGATTTATAAAAATTTGAATCATACATAGTTTCGTTAGTAGTGTTATATAGTGAGAAAATTCGGGACCAAGCAAAAAAGTTCGATACAGCGAGAAATTCGAATCAACGAAGTTCGAATCATCGAGGTTTGACTGTATATAACATAGTAACAATTTGACTCGAACTCACGATCTACGACATCCAATCGCCTAGCCAGAAATACCCGCAGCTTATACCGCTATGCCACATCGGCGTTCTTAAAAAGAACATTTCAATGGCGCAGTGATGGTCGGCCTGATAACCTGACATGATCATTGTGGAAGTCATCTATTAGATAATATGAATACCTGGATCGCAATGTATTTACACACATGGATACGAATTGTACACATATTACAAATATTCATCGACTTATATAAATAGGTATATATCTTACCCATTATTGTTTATCAGACTGGCAACATGGCTACTCTTGTTACCAGGGGCAGCACAGCAGTCAAGGATTGTGGAGCCCTCTGGTGGGGAAAGGACGTGGGCAGGGAAACAACTGGCCTGTAAATTATCAAAATGTTATTATGTCAAAGATTGCAAGGCTTTTTCATTGACTGGTCCATACTGTATTTTACTGTATTCACTTCACAGATATAGCACAGGGATGTAACTTATTGCAATGCATGTACATCAGCCATGTAACTGTGACAAAGGAATAATTCTGATCTATTCCTGTGTTCCTCATAGATTTATGTAACAGATTATTTGGAAGTGTTTAATCCCTATTAATTGGTATCAACTCCAGTTAAATTCATTCTACATCAATATATAACATGATTTGAATTGATAAAGAGAAACATTTTATAAAATCTAATTAGCAAAAAACTATTTATTGAACTATAATTCTATTCAATATAACAGATATTAAATGAAATTGGCAGATATCGAAACATTTTGTATATATAAACAATACATATCTGGTAAATTATTTTATTGATTACAGGTGTTTGAAGTAAACAAATATTCAATTAGCTTATAAAATTAAATGATGTTTGATTAATTTGCTAAGAACATAAAAGGATTTATTGAAGGAAAATGGGCCGGGGCATGACAAGGTTTTCGCTGACATAAAAATGATCCTCACCTTATCCTGCAATATGATTTTCCCAGAGATGAGCAGCTGGTTGTCATGGAAATCAGTATGTGGGGGAAAGACGAGGAGATCAAATAGATGTGGGTCCTGTAGGAACTGGTGCTCCTGTAGGCCAGCCACCGTATCTCGGAATCTGCATTGCAATGAATATTTATAAATAAGATTCGTGAAAACCAAAATCTACATAATACATAGATGTAATCTGTTTGAATTAGTCGCCTTTTCCTCTGTATCACCACTTCAGGCCATTAGCATCATTGACGAGTCCTAGAAGGACAAAACAGCTGTATAACGTTCCTAGCATTACTGACAAACAACTATATGATGTCCCAAACATCACTGATGAGTCCTAGAAGAACAAAACAGCTGTATGATGTCCCTAACATCACTGACAAGTCCTAGAAGGACGAAACAGCTGTATGGTGTCCCTAACATCACTGACGAGTCCTAGAAGGACAAAACAGCTGTATGATGTCCCTAACATCACTGACGAGTCCTAGAAGGACAAAACAGCTGTATGATGTCCCTAACATCACTTACGAGTACTAGAAAGACGAAACAGCTGTATGATGTCCCTATCATCACTGACAAGTCCTAGAAGGACAAAAACAGCTGTATGATATCCATAGCATCACTGACAAGTCCTAGAAGGACAAAACAGCTGTATGATGTCCCTAACATCACTTACGAGTACTAGAAAGACGAAACAGCTGTATGATGTCCCTAACATCACTGACGAGTCCTAGAAGGACAAAACAGCTGTATGATGTCCCTAACATCACTGACGAGTCCTAGAAGGACAAAACAGCTGTATGATGTCCCTAACATCACTTACGAGTACTAGAAAGACGAAACAGCTGTATGATGTCCCTAACATCACTGACAAGTCCTAGAAGGACAAAAACAGCTGTATGATATCCATAGCATCACTGACAAGTCCTAGAAGGACAAAACAGCTGTATGATGTCCATCACAACTGTTGGCATCAGCACATGAAATCTAGCTCTCTCTCCCTAGGTAAAAAGAAGATGTTTCATTGCTCAAGTCCGCACTAAGATTCTGGTTCAAACATACCCCTCAGCATCCTTAATTGGAGTGACCACTTGTTCCCAGCCCTCTGATTCCAAAGTACTAGTCACATCTGACAATGATGACTGCAGCAAATTGACCCTCACATATCTGGGTAAAGCACCTACAACATACAGATAATGATAGTTTGTATACTACTCTCAATAGTCATCATGACAGCTTGAGCAATCTTACAAATTGTTGATAATTTCACTTATTGAGATATTTGACCTGCCAGATGACATTCATTGTAAAAATTCAGGGGTTGTATTCAGATAAAATCTCTGTATTCATGATAACTACTCACTGTATACCTGGTATTTTACACCCCAGGTTATTTTCGCCTTTTAGCAACACAAAAGATATTCGCCCCATTTTAATTTCACCCTAAACTACTTTTAAGAATTGTCTTTTCCTCGTTTACAATCGGAAAATTACGTTCGGAATTCTCGATACAATTACACTCGAAATACTTGGGATTTATCGAGTTCCCCCATTTTCTTTTCTTTGCATATCCCGCTGAGGTGTGAAATGTAATCAGGTGTGAAATACACAACGTTTACCTGTGTTCAGATTTACTTTTAGTCTATATTGATTCAAATAGTATCAGGTATGCATGGTCGATTTTAAGCAAACACGATGAGTTGTAAGGGCTCATTCCCGGAACACCAACTCTGGTAAAGACAAAGGGAGGTGTTTCGATAGGAAGGTCTTTGAAGTTTAGTTATAGTCTGTTTCAATATGAAATACCAACTCAGGTAAAAAAATAGAGTGAGCTCAGGGTATATGAATCAGATGTAGTTTTCTAAATTCAAAGCACTATCATATAGAAAATTTTAATAGTAATAATGAAATGACAATATCATATGAATAAATATATATAAAATGAATAACTTTAAAGCATTTTACAATAATTCTACAATAACTTAATTATCTATACAAAGCTGAAAAACGTAAAAAGTTAATCAATATGAAAAAAATACAAAGTCTAACTAATATTGCTTTACTACTTTACGGTCAAAAAGTATTGATTTAAGATTCTGTAAGTATTTAAATGTTGATAATCAGATATATATTTACACCATAAATGAACTAGAACTGTCGCCAGGATGTTTGACTAATACCCCCGCAATCTGCACGAGTCAATGGTGAATTGGAACTGTTAATTAGAGGCTTACTAAGATAACCCAGTAATAAAGTGACCAGTTGCCATAGCAACCATAATTTTGAAAAAAAAAAAAAAAAAGTGGCATGCACATCTACACATGGTCCTCTATATTTGTGTGAAGTTTCATTGAAATTGGCCCTTCGGTTTAGGAGGAGTTGTCTGGACAAACTTAAAGTTATGGTTCTTATCAGAAAATCTGTTTATAGTGACCAGTTGCCATAGCAACCATAATTTTGTGAAAATAAACTGGCATGCACATCTACACATGGTCCTCTATATTTGTGTGAAGTTTCATTGAAATTGGCCCTTTAGTTTAGGAGGAGTTGTCCGGACAAAACTTAAAGTTATGGTTCTTATCAGTAAACCTGTTTATAGTGACCAGTTGCCATAGCAACCATAATTTTGTGAAAATAAACTGGCATGCACATCTACACATGGTCCTCTATATTTGTGTGACGTTTCATTGAAATAGGCCCTTCGGTTTAGGAGGAGTTGTCCGGACAAACTTAAAGTTATGGTTCTTATCAGAAAACCTGTTTATAGTGACCAGTTGCCATAGCAACCATAATTTTGTGAAAATAAACTGGCATGCACATCTACACATGGTCCTCTATATTTGTGTGAAGTTTCATTGAAATTGGCCCTTTAGTTTAGGAGGAGTTGTCCGGACAAAACTTAAAGTTATGGTTCTTATCGGAAAACCTGTTTATAGTAACCAGTTGCCATAGCAACCATAATTTTGAGAAAAATAAAGTGGCATGCACATTTACACATGGTCCTCTATATTTGTGTGAAGATTCATTGAAATCGACCCTTCAGTTTAGGAGGAGTTGTCCGGACAAACTTAAAGTTATGGTTCTTATCAGAAAACCTGTTTATAGTGACCAGTTGCCATAGCAACCATAATTTTGAAAGAAAAGAAAGTGGCATGCACATCTGCACATGGTCCTCTATATTTGTGTGAAGTTTCATTGAAATTGGCCATTTAGTTTAGGAGGAGTTGTCCAGACAAACTTAAAGTTATGGTTCTTATCGGAAAACCTGTTTATAGTGACCAGTTGCCATAGCAACCATAATTTTGAAAGAAAAGAAAGTGGCATGCACATCTACACATGATCATTAATATTTGTGTGAAGTTTCATCGGAATTGGCCCATCGGTTTAGGATGAGTTGTCCGGACAAAATGCGTCTACAGACAGACGGACGGACGGACGGACAGACAACCTGATTCCAGTATACCCCCCTAACTTCATTGCGGGGGGTATAAAAATGATACCAGGCTGAATTTGCTGAAATAATATAAAAGAATGTAAATTAGATAATAGCATTAGTCAAGAGTATTTTTTAAATATTTACACTAAATCTGAAAACAAGCAAAAATTAAATCAATATGGCACGTTTTTACAGAAAATATGATTCAAAAGTATCCAACGATACAATTGTTTTATAATTCAAGATTCAGTAAGTACATATGTATGCCTAGATGTTGATAATTCAAATATCAAAGCAAAATATGACGATTTTCCAAAGTGGGCTTCAGTTTTATACACTACTTCTGAAACAGTTTGGCAATCATTGATACATTATACAATACAATAATATTTCATTAACAGCTAATGATTTTCTGATCACCTAACAGGTGAGTTGATTTACCTGAGCTGATTTACCTGTGTTCTTACATTGATGATATTAATTTCTGTAACAGACTATAACTCCCTATCAACACACCTTAAACCCTGTGTAAATACCCCACCCTAACCAGAGTTAGTGTTCCGGGAACACCCCCCCCCCCCCCCCCCCCCCCCCCAGAGTCGGTGTTGGGGGAAGACCCCGTTGTAAGTTCACCGTGCCGTGACTAATTACTGACCAGTGTTTTCTCTTGTTCATTTGTCATCGATGGAGGCACAAGCAATGGTGAACTGTCAACTCATAAAATCAGCCTTTCACAATGGCAAGAATTTGATGCTATTTTGTGTACATCATTTAAAAAAAAGACTGGATTTTTAAAGTTACTTAGTATAGTTTTTTTTTTAAATCAAATATACTAAACCTAATTCGCCGTCTTAGCCCATATTCTCGATTTAACTCAACGTGATATTGCAAATTTACAAGGCCTAACTTTAGATCTAGATTTTATTTCATATTTGAGCTTGAAATATTCGCCGTCATCTTAAATTCACCCTATCATCAAAGGACGAAAATGACGAAAATGAAACAGGGGCGAAAATTACCAGGTATACAGTATATTTAGTAAACAAATTTAAGATTATTATTACACTGGTGTACATATTTTCTTAATCTTATAGAATACTCAATAATTACTAGGTGATGGTGGTGTGGGGGGTTAGGTGGAGACAAAACGTCCCTCCTGGTAGAAATTGTTTAAATGCTGATGAACCTAATGTGGACACAATAGCATCTGAGAGGTCTCAATAGAAAACCCAGATAATATTCTAAATTGTTAAAAAAGAGTGAGCCGAACATTGCTGTTCTTCCTTAGATCAGGATTTTAATGCTGAGAGCCATTACAGAATAAATAGTTATAGAAGTTTGCTGCTGTGTATTTTAATATGCTTATTGAATAATAATGAAAGCTTTAAGACGTGCAAAATTGTATGTGTATGGAATACACTGAAGAATATGAATAATGAAAGTTGTTTTTTTAGGAAATTAATGAAATGTGATTTGCACGCTTTGTCATCATCTGAAGCCTCCAAGTTTGATCTGAAGAGGCCAATATCAGGATTACTTATTATAATTATGAAGCTTTAAAAAATAAATGAAAATTATTTTTAACATTGGGGGAATACTCTAGTTGGGATGCATAACTAGGCACCAAGGGCAACATATAGATCATATCTGAGAAAGATCCCTTTGGTGCTTTCTGAGAAATAGTGTTAACAAGAATTGTTTAAATACGGATGACTCCACCAATATACACTCTGCCAATGACAATCAATATTTACCCATGAACGATGTCCCATTCCGAGGCAGAAGCTGTTCCCAGGATGTAACACCAGCATTTGCTAACATGGAGTCATACTTCTTTGTCAGGGCAGCACGATTACGAGTTATTACTTGCTGAAAAATAGAATAAATATAGAATATACAACTAGAAGCATGCAACTACAGCTATCTCTTAAATATACCTGTATTAGGTACACAACGGAGATTGAATTGGCTAAACACCAGTCAACAGGTAGCCCAATTGGTTAGAGAGTCTGTCAAGAGTCCCTGTCTGGTCTTTGGTTTTTCTATCTATTGCTACATTAAGTGCCCAACCAAATACCCATGGAAGGTGTTATAGGGTCCTGTACATGTGTGTGTCTATATATATGGAGTTAAGTAATTTGTTGAAGGAGGCAGGAATGTAGCGGAACTGGACTTGGTTGAACGTCGGTGTCCAGGCAGCTCAAATGGTTAGAGTGCCTGTCTAGAGTTTGGAGGTCCGGGGTTGGAGTCTTTGTCTTGTTCATTGAACTTTTCCTCTCCTCTTATAAGCATCAGGTATTTTATTATTATAATTCAGTTTATATCAACTAATACATGTGGTTCTATTAATATATTTGTGTTGCAAAGTATCTATGACACTTGAACAGGGCAAGAAATAGGTTATGTTACTAAAGACTTACTATATAAATATATGGACACAATTTCATATTGTAGGATCCAATTACACGTGTGCAGATTTTTTAAAATAGGTTAGGGATTGCAGATACATGTACCTGGATGAATTTTAAATATATTTTTAAATGTACAAGATACAAGATGCTACTGTGTATATACTGGGTATACTATAGTTACAGCATGCAAGCTTAAGAGGAAACCTCACCTTTAGTCTTCCAGCATGTTTGATGTCACGACCGACCACGAAATCATGGACAAGTGTCCGAGCCAGGAGATTATCTCCCTTCAATAGATGTTCTTTTGTCAGGAGTTTGGTGCTATCCACCAGCTGCTGCAGCAAGGAACCATACTTCAGTGTCTCACAAACTAGGCCAATGAGCTGTGGTTTGTTCTGTGGAAAATCAGCATGTATGTAAATTCATCTTTACATCAATACAACCTTAAACACAGAAACATATGTGACAGAGTACACAAAGAGTACACAAAAACATGTGACAAGAGTACACAAATACCTGTGACAATACACTGTGTAACAAAATATGTGACAGAGTCAGAAACATGTGACAAGGAGTACAGAAAACATGTGACAGATTATAAACAACATGTGACAGAAATACAGAAAATATGACAGAGTACAGAAAAATGTGACAAGCACAGACATGTGTGACAGAGTACAAAAAAAACATGTGATAGCTAGGACTTAAGTACAGAAAAATGTGACTATCTACAGAAACATGTGAGAGAGTCAGAAGCATGTTACAGAGTCAGAAACATGTGACAGTCTGAAATATGTGACAGAGAGTACAGAAACATGTGACAGAGTCAGAAACATGTGACAGTACAGAAACGTGTGACAGAAAGTACAGAAACATATGACAGAGTCTGAAACATGTGAAAGAGTACAGAAACGTGTGACAGAGTCAGAAACATGTGACAGAAAGTACAGAAACATGTGACAGAAAGTACAGAAACATGTGACAGAAAGTACAGAAACATGTGACAGAGTCCGAAACATGTGACAGTCTGAAACATGTGACGGAGTTTGAAACATGTGACAGAGTCCGAAACATGTGACAGAGAACAGAAACATGTGACAGAAAGTACAGAAACATGTGACAGAGTCCGAAACATGTGACAGTTTGAAACATGTGACAGAGTCCGAAACATGTGACAGTCTGAAACATGTGACAGAGTACTGAAACGTGTGACAGAGCACAGAAACGTGTGACAGAGTCAGGAACAAGTGACAGGGTACAGAAACATACGGAGGAGTACAGAAAAAAACGTGTGCCCAATAGCACTCAACAGTCAACACAGTGAACACCCTCAGTGACTATATCAACAGCTGAACTTTCTAAGAGTTCTAGCTAGCACGGCAATTTTGGAATGGTGATCTGTGACTGTGATCATGTCCGTATAAGGAAAATAGAAAAATGATCCAACTATGGTTTTTGAAAAATTCTCTGGGTAACAACTAACTATATCTTTGGGAGGGGGGGGGGGGGGGCATCATCAGCCTTGAGTAATCATGTAATATGCCACTTTTTATCTGAATATGTATTAATTCTAGGTTAGATTCTACCTCTTACCTCATACTGAGAGCTGTAAACAAGATTTTTCACTGCCCCGTGCTTTTCTAAAACTTTGTGCAGAACTTTTGATCCCTCAATATAAAGATTCATTCTCTGCCAAATCTCACTAGACTGCCATGTGCTCGGGAAATATAATTTTCAGATCAAAAACCAAACTTGCAAAAGAATACCATTTTAATGAAGGGCTTAACTCGTCATTTTGCTAATACATGTTCTTAAGATATAAAGCTTGCTTGATTAAAATACAAAATTAAAGCTGTTGTTAACGTCATCCATTAATTTTACCGACATGACGTGTTACGTTCCGTTATATTGGTAGTTATATTTAAAGGAATGTTATCATACGGGTATTTCAAATATGTCCGCGCTCATGTAATAGCTGTCTACGTGTCAACGAAGATTTTGCCAAAGCGTTCGGCATCATCTATTACAGAAACTGGGAGAAGCATGCGAGGAATCATGATGATATGTAGTTCAAGAAAGAGTGTGTATTGCTATCAAACGACACTTAATGTACTTACTTATTCACAAATCATTGTTTGTAGGCAAAAGGGTCGCAAGCGATCAGCTGGCGATAGCTCAAGGCACAGGGACACGTCACAATAGTAATGTATACATACTCCAGTCTCCGGTAAAAGTCCGGGTGCGTTAACGTTGATCGACGCTCCTTACCCTTGTCGGCTTATCTGTCTCGGGAAGCAGAGACACGGGTCGGTCTGTGCTGTCGTAGTCGTGTCTTACTCCAAGACACTTTACCCTAATCGCTCTGGATGGAATGCGACGGTCCTACCCGCCGTTACCGTACGTTGTTCAGTGAGGTAGTCACTAAAAAAATATAACTCAACTATACCACAGACCCTTCATATGGGTGACTGTCCTGAATTGAAGCTCTAGATCTGATTGAAGTAACTCTAATCACTACTTTGAGTACAGTAATAATTTAAATAATTAACTCAAATGCAGGATAATTTGAAATAGAAATTAAATAACACAAGTTTTTTTTTATAAACGTTTGTAAACAAAAAGGACGCCATCTTTTTAACATGGTCCAATAACCAACCTGAGGCTGTAGCCTATATATTTGCACAATAACTTTTCTTTCTGATATATCTAACTTGGTGCTAAAATGGTATTTTTTCTCCGTTGACTGTATACATATAGCCAAAAGAAACAACTGAATTATTCTCATTTTGTGTGAAAATATACCACATTTTTTTGGTTATGGGGTCACTGAGAAATTTCAGTTATTAATTACTCAAAGTAGTAGGACAACACTCAAATGTATCAGTGCTCGTGACGTCGGTCGCCATCAGCACCAATGTTGTCTAGAAATGCAGAAAAAAAATTAACACAGCAGTTTTCAGTGTTTGTTTCGCCAATGGTGGCCATATACTGGTACTTTCTAACTCATGATCAGACACTTGCATACATGCTTGATTATGTACGCAGATTAAGTGAAACTCGCACCGATACCACCTGTTATTTATAATTAGTTGCCCTAGGGCTTCAGGAGAGAGGTATCAGTGTCGATCACAAGTAAATTAAGTTTGGTGTGTCTGTGTTGGCTGTTGAACATTACCAATATACAGGGTTGTGCCCAACCTGATCAATATAGTGATGATGATTTTCTCTTGTGCACAGGGGGCTGGGGCATGAGCACCGACAAGGGTTAATAACACTGATTTTTGTACAGGTACAAAAAAAATGACAAAATGCCTTTAGTGTGTTAAATCTTCAAATATGCTACATGCTATATATCAGGGATTCATGCTTCTTTGTGGTGCATTATACAATGGGGTATAGGTTCAACATATTTGTTGGAAATTTATCATAGATCTACGAATTCTTAATTGGCATATAATTTTGCATCTAGAGGGACTGTACTTGTAAATCATCAAATTGTCTTGTTTGATGTTGATCTTTAACTCAAACAATGATCAAAAGCTGTTTACATTAAAGTCAGATTAAGATCAACATCTTTTGAATAATACTGGTATAATGTAATACCAAACTGATGACTAAACTGTAATAATATGATTATTTTATTTTGCATTCGATTCAACGGGAAAGATAAAAAATAATAATCTGGACTGTTCCATATGTAGAACGAATATTCATACCCTGCCTACACTGCTCTCCGGCAGACCATCTGTCAGAAATTGTCCGTCTGTCGTCCAGATATCGAGCTACGTTATCGCAGCTATTCCATATGGTGGTGAATGTTTTTATCATGGAACCCTGTTTTCTTCTGTTACAGTTGCAGCAGTCCTGACATTGGTATGGCTTGGTTTCATGATCTATCTGTGGCTTCCTCAGATACTGCCAAATACAAGAGACAAAAATTTGATTGAAAAAGGTTTGTATTAATATTGTGTCTGAATCTACACTGTGACAGTCTGATAGTGTAGAGAAAACTGGTGTAGTATAACCAGACTACTGTAGAAGACTAATGAATGAGCTATGGCGATGTTAGGTTCAAGATGGGGCTCTCCGTCACCTTTGCAGGATTATATACAAGAGCTTTTCACTACAATATCTCCCATGAGTGCCGCGGTGGCCGAGTGGTTAAGGTGTCCCGACACTTTAACACTAGCCCTCCACCACTGGGTTGCGAGTTCGAAACCTACGTGGGGCAGTTGCCAGGTGCTGACCGTAGGCCGGTGGTTTTTCTCCGGGTACTCCGGTTTTCCTCCACCTCCAAAACCTGGCACGTCCTTAAATGACCCTGGCTGTTAATAGGACGCTAAAAAAAAACAAACAAACTCTCATGAGTGTCTTAGTATATGTAAATTTTACTCAAATGCTTCAATGGTCTTTTTTATGAGTAAAGTCACAGAAACAAAATTTATACACATAAATATTTGACGGTCCTTCTGTGTGAATTTCTACATATGAACAAGGCTGAAGAAAAGGTTTTGGTGATATTCAGGTTTGGAAATTACAGTGACTCTTTAGAACTTGCAAAATGCCAGTTAAATTGCAGGAAATGCTTGTGAAAATTTTGCCTACTCACAAATTTTTGCTTGTATGTTTTCCCAGACGATCTGCTCATATACAGTGGACCCGCGATAGTCCGGAAAACTCGCAGTCCGGACGGAATAGCACGGGAACGGATTTCTGTAACGTTATTTGTACTCACCAGTCCGGAAATTCGGTTTCCGATTCCGGAAGCCCATTTTGGGAACGGAAAGTACTTTTCATTAGTAAATTTCCCCCGATAATCCGGACGATTTTTTCACCACGAGGAAAGAAAAATGTCGGGCAAGTCACCCGTGTCGACAGCTGTACAGACTATCGCTTGACACTGTGCGTAGTCATAGCGACCGCTGCCAGGTCATAGCCCCGGGTGTTTACCTGTGTTACAATGTAGCTCTGTTTTTATAACGGTACATTGCTTTTCTTTACGATCGACCTAAATGCTTCAGTATTAAAGGGTTTTATAGTGTAGACTGGTCTTGCTTTTATCAACTTGACGTACAATATCTATTATAGTTAATTTACATATTGCTATTTCGTAGTTAGCAATAATTAATTCACTAACATACAGTATGTGATACGATACTTAATCAATCACAAATGCATGTAATAAATTTATTATCGGTAATTAACATCACTAACAATTGTATTGGGTAAACAAGGATATCGGCTTGTAACACCGTTACGTGTAATGACGACTCATTGAAAGATGCATGTTATTAATTACACACATGGTACATTTACCGGGTCTTTCATTTCAGGTTCATAATTTACGTAAAAAAAACGTACATTGTACATAGTGGGTCTTTCATTTCAGGTATTTAACGTATGTAATTTCTACTCGTTTGTGAACCTCTGGGACGTAACCCATGTGTGTTGTTTGTAGGTCACATATGTCCGCTATAAATAAAACAACTTTCACTTCACATGTTCTTTTAAAAACATTGTTTATTTTTTTGTTTCTACAAAATAAAAGAAAACAAGAATCATATCAAGAACATAAGTATATTTATTTTTTAAAAAGACTGACAATAAGACGTGTTTATGAAACGTCATTAAAACGTCCCGTATTGTATAGAGTCAAGGGAGATAACTCTTACACAACAATTTTTTTTGACCTGGTAGACAAAATTCGGTAGTCCGGAAAACTCGTAATCCGGACGGTTTGGGCTGGGAACGAAGGTGTTCGGATTATCGAGGGTCCACTGTACATACATGATACACAAGCATAAATAGTGAAAATATGAGTGGAAAATATGTACCAACATTAGAAATTATCATAAAATGAATGAAATCTTTCTGATAAGTGATGTGATTCCTGTATTTTCTCTACTTTGTATTAAAATTGATGAAAACACTGCTTTTAAGTTTGCTAGCTCAAAATTTCATTTTGCTATTGGAAATTTTAGGTTTTCGCAATGAATTGCTAGTGATGAAAAAAGTTAATTTCGATCCCTGATATTAAATGTAAGAAATTATCCTACAAAAACTACAAAACAAAGAAGATGTATCTGTAACAAACAGTTTATTTTTCCAGGTATTTTCAGACAAGAGGCTATAGAACAGAAAAAGAACGTGAACTTATCTGATGCTGTCCATGTTTGCATTATGTCTGATTCTAATACAATTGGTGGCATGATGGCTTTAGTCAACAGCATTCGACTCAACACCAAACACAACATCATGTTTCATCTCTTTGTCGCCAGAAAATGTATTGACCAAGCCAGGTAAATATAGTAACAGTAGTATTTTCCCCAAGAAATAGCATTAACAAACTTTGATTTTCAAAATCCAAGATGGCTGCCTGGCAGCCATTTTGTTTTCATGAACTGACTCAAAATCAAATTGTCACAACTACGGACTAAGAGGAACCTACTAGTGAAGTTTGAGAAAATTCTCCAAGTACTTTACAAGAAATAATGGTAACAAATAACTATTGTCAAAATCAAAGATGGTCGCATGTTCATTGGAATTAAAAAAAGAATCAACTGTCCAAAGATCAAGGTCACTGGGTCAAATGTGAATGACATTTTGTTGAAAAGGTCAAGGAAAAAATGGATCTCTGAATTTGACCCTGGTTCTTAGTGGGAGTTGTATTTAGGATTAAAATGAAACAAATCAAATCAAACAAAAGAGTTTTATACAGGTATTTCCATTTCTGTTTGCTCAACTGATATGAAGGCGGAGATGTATGATGTATATTTTGCTCCCTTAACACATGATAGGTCCTTGATAACCTCTCCTTAGTTTTCTAGCTTTATTTTGAGTTTGATTCAGAAAACAAAATGGCTGATGTTAAAGTTTTCTATTAAGATTTCTAATTCACACAAAGTTCTTCTTAGATATATCTCTTAGATTTTATTTTTAGGTTCCTTTAATTTTTGTCTCGATCTTCTTATGTAGGTTTCCCTTGGTCCCTAGTTGTGCCCATTTGATTTTGAGTCTGATCATAATCCAGAAAGCAATATTGTTCACAGTTGAACTTTAGCATTGTTATTTTTATTTCACAGAAAATTCTTCTCTAAGATGTCAATAATCCACTTTGATCTCATGTTGTACATGACACACATGTTTAAGATATTTCAACATGATGCACTAATATGTGTAAAATATGCAGTTTACATACTAGTAAACAACAAAAAGAGAAATTATTTTTTATGTTAACATTCTGACAGTACAGATATGTATTTTAATTTACACTTAAAAAAAAAAGTAATTGTCATTCTTTGAACATTATACACACTGTCAGAACAGCCCAGCATTTGAAGGAATTGCAAAACGGCTGATTCCAACTTGGCGGGAAAAGTTGTCAACTACAGAAACAATACAGAATATATTTCCACAATAATAGCATTATCCTTTGTTCCGTTTCCGTGAGAAATTTCAATAAACTTACAATGTTACATCTTCATTAGTTTTCATATTGTTTTGATTTACTTCATATATATATGACAATGTGTGTTTATAAAGAAATAAATTCAAAAATTAGAAAAATTAGAAAAAAGTGTGTGTATGCTAAATTGGGGCCTAGATCTGTCAATAATGTATTTGTATGCACCAGTTTAGCTAGCGTAATTGTCAAATAAGCTGGCAAGGCTATATAGACACTGGAAATGTAAATATTTGATCATAGCACCTATAACTAGAGAAATATGTTACTTAATTTTACAGACTTTGGGTAGAAACGTCAAAGTTGCTTCAAATACATTATGAACTGCGTATATTCCCAGAAGAATTGGTGAAGGGTAAAATAAAGGTCAGAGGAGGTCGTCCAGAGCTCGCCAGTCCTGTAAGTGTTTTTATTTTCCTCCTGATTTTAGTGAAAATTGCCCGTGATGTAGTATTAGAGCTGTGTATCCCAAGGTTGGTACATGCAGCAATACGATTTGTATCACGATATATGAGAAACTGATAACCTATCACTCCAACAGGCACCTTTATAAGCTGCTGGAACGTGTCGTTTACTACAAAAGGAAGGCTGCCGTTAGTCAAGGGAGATAACTACAAATTTTCAGGTATCATGATACAAATAAAGGATAGACGATGCGTCGATGCACCACTCTGAGATCCAATACATCAATGCATCCATGAATTGTTAAACCACTTTGTAGTATGATACAACCTGTATAGCATATACCTATCTTGAGCATCCATCTGGACTAACAACAGCGACGAATAGAAGTTGAAGCAGATATAACTTGTTTTGCAATTGTAAGATAAATTTAGTCATAGGATGTGCGATAGTTACCTGGAAATTATATAAACTGTATCCTGTTTCAAGGGAAACAACTCTCAAGGTGAATTGATTTTAAAATACCTTTACATTGTTTTAATTTAACTGCCATAATCTTAATTCAAGAGATATATTTGGACTGATGATTGTTTTCCGCCAACTCATCATTAACGATAATTTTCAACTTTTCTCGTAAAAAATGTTCTAGTCTTCGTATGTGTTTTATGACCCATTATGTATAGATACAGAACATTGTATGTAAATCAATTTAAACGGGCGATGTTTTTGTGGGGAAATGTTGTATATCCTATACATAATGTCAGTGTTTTAATCTTGAGAGATGTTATTATTCTGTCAGTGTTGAATTTATTTTAGCTAATTCATATTTTAGTGCTTTAATATAAATTTAAACTACCAGGCAGTAAGCACAGTGATGAATTAGTACACCCAGAGTACTTGATGTAGAAAAAAAATATGCAAAAGTTACTAAAATAAGATTTCCACTGAAATAAGATGACCGCTAAAGATAAGATTACCACTTATATAATACTACCGCTTAAATTAGATTACCTCTAAAAAATGAAATTAAGATTAACACTAAAAATGAAATTAACACTAATAATAAGATTACCATTAGAATAAGATTATCGCTAAAATAAGATAACCACTAAAAATAAGATTACCAAGAAAATAAGATTACCACAAAGATGAAATTACCACTAAAAATAAGATTAGTGCTATAAGGGAATAGACTGCAACAAAATTCAGAATGTTGCTAAGATAACCACTAAAATAAGATTATCGCTAATATAAGATTACCAATAAAATATGTAGGATTACAGTATTTCTACTTTTGTATTCGTTTTCTGGTTCCAGTTAAACTTTAGTATTTCTTTTTATATTAATATTGTTAAGCACTACTTTGTTTTTATATGTGTATCCTTTTTCTGTTTCCAGTTAAACTTTGGGAGGTATTACTTGCCACAGTTATTACCAAAAATCCACGGCAGGGTTCTCTATATCGATGATGATAGCATTGTTCAAGGTAAGTTACTGATTTCTGATCTCACCTGTTTTAAGGTAAATTACTGATTTCTGTTCTCACCTGTTTAAGGTAAGTTACTGATTTCTGATCTCACATGTTCAAGTTGAGTTGCTGATATCTGTTCTCACCTGTTTTAAGGTGAGTTACTGATTTCTGTTCTCACCTGTTTAAGGTAAGTTACTGATTTCTGTTCTCACCTGTTTAAGGTAAGTTACTGATTTCTGTTTTCACCTGTTTAAGGTGAGTCACTGGTTTCGGTTCTCACCTGTTCAAGGTGAGTCACTGGTTTCTGTTCTCACCTGTTTAAGGTGAGTCACTGATTTCGGTTCTCACCTGTTCAAGGTGAGTCACTGGTTTCTGTTTTCACCTGTTCAAGGTGATTTACTGATTTCGGTTCTCACCTGTTCAAGGTGAGTCACTGGTTTCTGTTCACACCTGTTCAACGCATGTGGGTTAATGCTGTGTCCTGTTTTGTTGCTCATTAGTGTATTCATGTAAAATATACATTGTTGTACATTGTTGCAACTTGTACATTCCAATGACGTCACATTGTTTACAGATCCCGCGTTGTGTCTGCACTGCCTGACACGAAGGCTTCATTCTGTGTTTTTTAGTGTTTTTGTTAGTTTTCTGATAATTTAATTGATCAGGTATGATTAAGCAACCCCAATCAATATGAGGTGTGAACGTAATTTTAAGTTTAAACCGCATGTTGCGAAAAATACTTCAACTTTCACTTTCTCAGTGCATTCGTGATCGCAGCTTCGATCGGCTGTCATGGCAACGACGAGGACGGTGGTTTCATCACAGTGACGAATTTACAAACTTGCATGTGTACAGCCGAAAACTTCTAACTATACCTTATGTCTTTGGAAATCATCTGTAAATAATTAATTGAATTAGTTACGATCCATTGCATTCGTTTATTAACGTTTGTTCGTTTCTATATGCCGAATTCGATACTTAAAACACTGAAGAGTTCCAATATTGGAGAATGAACATTAACACTTGCTCTATGAATCGTCCTAGAGCACCCGACTACCCTAAATTAATACTTATGAAACAGGTAAGAGCGTGAAGGTAATTGTATGAGAACAACGAAAAGTGCTGTACATTCTTAAGAAAATGACAAACATCGTCAAAATTACTTAAAAAGTGGTCAATTAATCGGCACTTCTTCAATTAACACCAGTTTATAACGCCGTTATGTAACCATACTTGAATAAATAGAAGAATGTACAGCACTTTTTCTCGGTTTCTTAGCACGATGAATAAGTGTATCATATTTGTTTGTACGACAAAATACGTTGGTCGGGTGCTCTGGCCATTTTTACCGACCAAGTGTTAATGTAGTCCTTCGTGCCGGTCACGTGACCACGCGAGAACACGAGGAACGACGAAAACATCCCGATAAAGACGTTGGACACCTAACATTAAAATCCGATCAAGAAAACAAACAGAACTAACCGGGAAATCATTAAATATTGAATTTATGTTAAAACATGACGTTTTTTGTTCTTTTTAATTATAAATGCAACATTAACCCACATGCGAAGGTGAGTCACTGGTTTCTGTTCTCACCTGTTCAAGGTAAGTTACTGATTTCTGTTCTCACATGTTTAAGGTGATTTACTGATTTTGGTTCTCACCTGTTTAAGGTGAGTCACTGGTTTCTGTTCTCACCTGTTCAAGGTGAGTCACTGGTTTCTGTTCTCACCTGTTCAAGGTGATTTACTGATTTCTGTTCTCACCTGTTCAAGGTGAGTCATTGGTTTCTGTTTTATTTTGTGATGTGTTGAGGTTTTTTATACAGGAATGCAAGATATAGAAAGTCAAATGTATGCAAATGTTTAAGTAGGCAATGAAGAAATGTCTTGCAGAAGTGTAAATAAAAAATGGAATTTATCGCAATGGGTATGTTCATTTGCCATTTCTTTACAATAATACCATTTCATTGTTTTGTCTGATATATAGACGATGTTTATGAATTATACAACATGAAAATGAAGGAAGGACATGCCGCAGCATTCTCTAAAGATTGTGCTGGGCCAGCCAAGAGACTTTCTCTCATGAAAGTAAGTTTTTATCCATCAGTAAACCTCTGTGATCCACTCACCACCTATCTCAGAGTTGTTAATGAAGGCATATCTCTTAGTCATATCTTTGACTCATTGATGAAATTGTATCTCTGTGTAAATGATGAAATCAAATCTTTGACTCATTGATGAAATTGTACAATTTGTATCTTCAAGTCATTGATGAAATTGTATCTTTGACTCATTGATGAAATTGTATCTCTGAGTCATTGATGAAATCGTATCTTTGACTCATTGATGAAATTGTATCTCTGAAAATGATGAAATCAAATCTTTGACTCTTTGATGAAACTGTATCTGAGTCATTGATGAAATCGTCTCTCTGAGTCATTGATGAAATCAAATCTCTGAGTGATTGATGAAATTGTATCTCTGTGAAAATGATGAAAATCGAATCTTTGACTCATTGATGAAATTGTATCTCCAAATCATTGATGCAATCGTATCTCTGAGTCATTGATGAAATTGTATCTGAGTCATTGATGAAATCGTATCTCCAAATCATTGATGAAATTGTATCTCTGTGAAAATGGTGAAATCGTATCTTTGACTCATTGATGAAATTGTATCTCTTGAGTAATTAATGAAATCGTCTCTCTGAGTCATTGATGGAATCATATCTCTGAGTCATTGATGAAATTGTATCTCTGTGTAAATGATGAAATCAAATCTTTGACTTGTTGATGAAATTGTATCTCCAAATCATTGATGCAATCGTATCTCTGAGTCATTGATGAAATTGTATCTCTGAGTAAATGATGAAATTGTATCTCTGAGTCATTGAAAATTTTACCTCTTAGTCATTTTGATAAAGTCATGTCATCTCCTTATTATTAAAAAGAAATTGGTACTGTATATTAGTCATTCCCTTAGCTAAAATTGACAAAAACAATATTTTGATATGATTGTTAATGAAAAATAATTCATGCTATAAAACATCGTATTTCTTTTTCAGAACAATTATGCAGATTATCTTGATTTCAAAAATAGCCACATACAGAAGCTGGATCTCAAACCAACAGAATGTGCATTTAACACTGGTGTGTTTGTGGCAGAGTTGGACCTATGGAGAAAATATAATATCACAAAACAGCTGGAGTACTGGCTAACATTAAATACAAAGTAAGTATCATCCGTAGTTAACAGTTAGTATCTCCCGTAGTAACAGTAAGTATCTCCCGTAGTGAAAAGTAAGTATCTCCCGTAGTAACAGTAAGTATCTCCCGTAGTAACAGTAAGTATCTCCCGTAGTAACAGTTAGTATCTCCCGTAGTGAACAGTAAGTATCTCCCGTAGTAACAGTAAGTATCTCCCGTAGTGAAGAGTAAGTATCTCCCGTAGTAACAGTAAGTATCTCCCGTAGTAACAGTAAGTATCTCCCGTAGTAACAGTAAGTATCTCCCGTAGTAACAGTTAGTATCTCCCGTAGTAACAGTAAGTATCTCCCGTGGTGAACAGTAAGTATCTCCCGTGGTGAACAGTAAATATCTCCCGTAGTGAACAGTAAGTATCTCCCGTGGTGAACAGTAAATATCTCCCGTAGTGAACAGTAAGTATCTCCCGTGGTGAACAGTAAATATCTCCCGTAGTGAACAGTAAGTATCTCCCGTGGTGAACAGTAAGTATCTCCCGTAGTAACAGTAAGTATCTCCCGTAGTGAACAGTAAGTATCTCCCGTAGTAACAGTAAGTATCTCCCGTAGTGAACAGTAAGTATCTCCCGTAGTGAACAGTAAGTATCTCCCGTAGTAACAGTAAGTATCTCCTGTAGTAACAGTAAGTATCTCCCGTAGTAACAGTAAGTATCTCCCGTAGTAACAGTAAGTATCTCCCGTAGTGAACAGTAAGTATCTCCCGTAGTGAACAGTAAGTATCTCCCGTAGTGAACAGTAAGTATCTCCCGTAGTGAACAGTAAGTATCTCCCGTAGTAACAGTAAGTATCTCCCGTAGTGAACAGTAAGTATCTCCCGTGGTGAACAGTAAGTATCTCCCGTAGTGAACAGTAAGTATCTCCCGTAGTGAACAGTAAGTATCTCCCGTGGTGAACAGTAAGTATCTCCCGTAGTGAACAGTAAGTATCTCCCGTAGTGAACAGTAAGTATCACGGTAACGGTAAGAAAATTCTGGTTTAATATGCATTTCATGATAAAATATTTGCTGCTGGAAAATCTAAAAGCAGATCTCATTTAAGCTAAAAAATTAAAATCCCACATTTAGAAACAAGACTGCGTGTCAGCTCTGTTGATTCACAACCTTATCCCCTGATTTTATTAGAGTGAGCGATAGCGGCCCAATGAGCCTTTTTGTTGGTAGAGTGTCTGAATAAAGTACAAAGATACCAGGTTTGAACTCCTTTGCATTTCCCTGTTAAACATAAACAAACGGTACCCAAACTCACTCACCAATGCAAACACATTTAAAATGACAGATATCCTACCAATCAGCATACAGTTTACATCTTCCAATGGAACTGACCCTACAGAAACCCCAAGAGAAATGTAACACCCAAATATGTTATGTACATTTTGTAGGTAACCATTCACAATCAATCCTTTTGCTAACATTTACTTATTAATTCTAAAAAAATGTGGTCATATTATCATGATAGTTCTTCAATCACACTTTTCACCACAAAAAATGCTGGAACTGGTATCTCCTTTATAAAATTGTCAGTCCTGGCAGTTATTTAGGAGACCAGACGAGATCACGCAGAGTTATCTCCCCTAATGAGAGTGGGGGGAAATAAGTATAAAATATTTGGACTCATGGATAAGGTGTTATTTTTCAGCACTGCAAAAAAAAAAGCAGATATTTTGAATATGTTGAGCTTAATGCCATCAATGGAAGACAATTCATCAATAAAATTAAACAAAGTTAAATTTTTGTTTCAGAGAGGAAGTGTATGGAAATGAACGAGGAGGTGGGGCTTCACAACCACCGATGATGATCGTGTTTTATGACAAATACACAGAGATTGATCCTAACTGGCATGTCCGCTACCTAGGTTTGTATAGACTGCCCCAACCACTTTGTCTCTTTGTAGTGTATCTGTAATTTTTAAAGGCCCTCACACCATGTATATGTCTAATGTGTAAAGACCCCCACACCATGTATATGTCTGTAATGTTTAAAGGTCCCCACACCAGGTATATATCTGTAATGTTTAAAGGTCCCCACACCATGGATATATCTGTAATGTTTAAAGGTCCCCACACCATGTATATATCTGTAATGTTTAAAGGTCCCCACACCATGTATATATCTGTAATGTTTAAAGGTCCCCACTCCATGTATATGTCTGTAATGTTTAAAGGTCCCCACACCATGTATATATCTGTAATGTGTCTAATGGTTAAAGGTCCTCGCACCATGTATATATCTGTAATGTTTAAAGGTCCCCACACCATGGATATATCTGTAATGTTTAAAGGTCCCCACACCATGTATATATCTGTAATGTTTAAAGGTCCCCACACCATGTATATATCTGTAATGTTTAAAGGTCCCCACACCATGGATATATCTGTAATGTTTAAAGGTCCCCACACCATGTATATATCTGTAATGTTTAAAGGTCCCCACACCATGGATATATCTGTAATGTTTAAAGGTCCCCACACCATGTATATATCTGTAATGTTTAAAGGTCCCCACACCATGGATATATCTGTAATGATTAAAGGTCCCCACACCATGTATGTATCTGTAATGTGTCTAATGGTTAAAGGTCCTCGCACCATGTATATATCTGTAATGTTTAAAGGTCCCCACACCATGTATATATCTGTAATGTTTAAAGGTCCCCACACCATGGATATATCTGTAATGATTAAAGGTCCCCACACCATGTATGTATCTGTAATGTGTCTAATGGTTAAAGGTCCTCGCACCATGTATATATCTGTAATGTTTAAAGGTCCCCACACCATGTATATATCTGTAATGTTTAAAGGTCCCCACACCATGTATATATCTGTAATGTTTAAAGGTCCCCACACCAGGTATATATCTGTAATGTTTAAAGGTCCCCACACCATGTATATATCTGTAATGTTTAAAGGTCCCAACACCATGTATATATCTGTAATGTTTAAAGGTCCCCACACCAGGTATATATCTGTAATGTTTAAAGGTCCCCACACCATGTATATATCTGTAATGTTTAAAGGTCCCCACACCATGTATATATCTGTAATGTTTAAAGGTCCCCACACCATGTATATATCTGTAATGTTTAACGGTCCCCACACCATGTATATGTCTGTAATGTTTAAAGGTCCCCACACCATGTATATATCTGTAATATTTAAAGGTCCCCACACCATGTATATATCTGTAATGTTTAAAGGTCCCCACACCATGTATATATCTGTAATGTGTCTAATGGTTAAAGGTCCTCGCACCATGTATATATCTGTAATATTTAAAGGTCCCCCCACCATGTATATATCTGTAATGTTTAAAGGTCCTCGCACCATGTATATATCTGTAATGTTTAAAGGTCCCCACACCAGGTATATGTCTGTAATGTTTAAAGGTCCCCACACCAGGTATATATCTGTAATGTTTAAAGGTCCCCACACCATGGATATATCTGTAATGTTTAAAGGTCCCCACACCATGTATATATCTGTAATGTTTAAAGGTCCCCACACCATGTATATATCTGTAATGTTTAAAGGTCCCCACTCCATGTATATGTCTGTAATGTTTAAAGGTCCCCACACCATGTATATATCTGTAATGTGTCTAATGGTTAAAGGTCCTCGCACCATGTATATATCTGTAATGTTTAAAGGTCCCCACACCATGGATATATCTGTAATGTTTAAAGGTCCCCACACCATGTATATATCTGTAATGTTTAAAGGTCCCCACACCATGGATATATCTGTAATGTTTAAAGGTCCCCACACCATGTATATATCTGTAATGTTTAAAGGTCCCCACACCATGTATATATCTGTAATGTTTAAAGGTCCCCACACCATGTATATATCTGTAATGTGTCAAATGGTTAAAGGTCCTCGCACCATGTATATATCTGTAATGTTTAAAGGTCCCCACACCATGTATATATCTGTAATGTTTAAAGGTCCCCACACCATGTATATATCTGTAATGTTTAAAGGTCCCCACACCATGTATATATCTGTAATGTTTAAAGGTCCCCACACCATGTATATATCTGTAATGTTTAACGGTCCCCACGCCATGTATATGTCTGTAATGTTTAAAGGTCCCCACACCATGTATATATCTGTAATATTTAAAGGTCCCCACACCATGTATATATCTGTTATGTTTAAAGGTCCCCACACCATGTATATATCTGTAATGTTTAAAGGTCCTCGCACCATGTATATATCTGTAATGTTTAAAGGTCCCCACACCATGTATATATCTGTAATGTTTAAAGTTCCTCGCACCATGTATATATCTGTAATGTGTCTAATGGTTAAAGGTCCTCGCACCATGTATATATCTGTAATATTTAAAGGTCCCCCCACCATGTATATATCTGTAATGTTTAAAGGTCCCCACACCATGTATATATCTGTAATGTTTAAAGGTCCTCGCACCATGTATATATCTGTAATGTTTAAAGGTCCCCACACCATGTATATGTCTGTAATGTGTCTGTAATGTTTAAATGTCCTCACACCATGAATATGCAGACCTGCCAACTACTACTATTTTATAGTAATCTTTACTATTTTGTGGTGGTCGTTACTCTTTTTTCTCTCGAAATAGTAGCAAATTACTCTTTTTGATGCAATAGATTTGGCAAGAATTGTTAAGAATTACTCTTTTTTTGCTCAAAAATGGGCCAAATTACTATTTTTGAATTTGAAAGGTTGGCAGGTCTGAATATGTCTGTAATGTTTAAAGGTCCCCACACCATGTATATATCTGTAATGTGTCTAATGTTTAAAGGTCCTCGCACCATGTATATATCTGTAATGTTTAAAGGTCCCCACACCATGTATATATCTGTAATGTGTCTAATGTTTAAAGGTCCTCGCACCATGTATATATCTGTAATGTTTAAAGGTCCCCACACCCTGTATATATCTGTAATGTTTAAAGGTCCTCGCACCATGTATATATCTTTAATGTTTAAATGTTCTCACTCCATGTATATATTTATAGGATGGACAACAAGGACAAGCTACAGTAAGAGTTTCTTAAGTTATGCCCACCTTCTCCACTGGAACGGTCGCTTCAAACCTTGGGGACGTGTATCTTCTCATTCTGACATTTGGGACAAGTACTATGTCCCAGACCCATCTGGGAAATTCCACCCAGTCCGTAAAAATTAATCCAGCTATTTCTTCCTACTGTTCCATTTCAAGGACACCTGAGACAAAATACTTTCAAGGTCAAAGAGGTCAAATGTGTTAAAATATTTAAACAACTTCTCAATAACCAGGAGTCTAAGGGTCATGATATTTGGACGATGGCAGGCTTTGATAACAGACTGTTTGTTCAATTGAAGACCTTGACCTAACTTCAAGGTCACACTAGTCATGTGAGCTAAATTCTTCGTTTAGAAAGAAACTAAACATCAACTATCAGTATGTATTTCAGAATTCCATTGAAGCAAATTAAAATGTAATGAAGGTCAGATTTTCCCCAATAAGTGAAAGTTACTGTCATGCCATATGTAGATAGGTAAAGCATATTCTCACATACTTTACAGGATGATCAAGTTGTTGCTAAGGGTGAAATTGATTTCACACTAGCGAGACGTCATAATTTAATTTTTGTAGCATAACCACATCACAGATGTATAATGCATATCACAGATGTATAATGTCATCAATTTCAATGCACATTTTCATGACGTTGCAATGAACAAGATTTGCAACATCTTACGATTTATTACTTTATCAAGTACAGTATGTGAGAAAAGTAATCAAACATGGGTCTGTACCATAAGCCTCGGCTTGCCAGCCAAATTCTTACACGGGAGTTGAAATATCCCTGTACACGGTACAGGCCCATATAAGATTCTATTATTCTTTAAAAACATATAACTGAAAACAAAGTGTCATCGGTGAGAGTTTTACATATATTTTGTGAATATTGAGAATTTTTAATAGATCTTGCCATTTGTACTATGGATGGGTTTTTCTTAAACAGTTTTACTTTTTTTTTTTTTTTTTAAAGTACATTTATGTAGCGGGACGTTGTATTTCAGATATAAGTTGTACATGTATGTAGAATGTATTTAAGGATTAACATAAATTATTTTTTCTGTTATACAGTCATAACAGAAAAAACTGGAGTGTACTCTCTTCATAAACCGCTTCGGTTTATGAAGAGAGTACACTCCAGTTTTTTCTGTTATGACTGTATAACACAGAAAAAATAATTTATGTTAATTCCTATAATTTAATTTCGTCTTATACACACCAAGATATTTCACTTTCTTTGGCGAACACTTTTCTGTGATAAATTATTACGCAACGTCATCAGCCAATCAAAAATGACGTTACATTTCGCAACGTCAAAAATTTTGTTATGGAGGTATAACAAAATTATTTCAGCAAATGAAAATGCGTGTTTCATACAAAATTAAATTATTTGTGTTTGTGAGGGTAGGATTATTTTTCTGCAATATTAAACATTATATACTGTTACTATTAAATTTGATATTCAGAATTTCATTATTGTGGAATCTGACAATGTGATGACCCAATTATCTCGAGTGATTACTCTAGTCTCTGCCTTAACTGTTTCTTTTTCTAAGTAAAAAAAACTTAAAAAAAATACCATAAAGATGTCCAGATATTTAAAGAAATATTAGTCCCAGCATCATAAATCCAACATAAAAAAGGACTACTTCAGTTGTCTCCTTTATTTTCGTTTGTCAATAATATTCAAAATTCTGCTCTTTTATTAAGCTCTTTTAGACATGATATTCATTTTGTTTTAATTTTTTTTTCTAATTTTATTAATATATTTTTTTTCAATATTTCAAAGATCTACTTAATTTGCACATAATTATTTTTCATAAAATGTGTGTAACTGTAATATTAGTGTTTGTCTTAACCATGATACTTGTTGATTAACAATTTTTTGTCTTCCATTAAATATTAGATTTGACAGATATCATGAAACTATTTATCCATATAGATTCATGGTAATTATCAAGCATTACCTAAAACTTTAGGATTTATTTCAGCCCCACCGCTCAGGAAAACTAATAAAAAATTCTTTTTCACAATAATGATCAGAATTATTTTTAAAGTAAGAAAACTATTACACTTGTATTCCTGTGTCTATCAACAAAAGTGAGCTTGCTTATTTCACTAATATTTCGATGTATTGTGTATTAAATTATCATTCAAATATAGTACATGGTGAATGTTCCAGTAGTGTTATTAACAAATAATTTACTTAACTGGTATTGATTAGTGCAAGAATGTTTTTATAAAACCATTATTTTTTTTACTATATCACTCCCACCAACACTCAACACCCCCTCAAGTTAAACCATACAATGTTTGATTGCAAATTACAAATGTATTTGTAAATTGTGGAAAACCCACCATTTATTCTAATTAAGATTATACTGGTAATTTGTATATGCTTAAGGATCATGGAGGAGTAGATAGCACAAGTCTAATTTAAATTAGATTGTCCTACCATTGACCTAAATTTTCATATCTGTGATCACATGATAGTGTTGTCTGTGTTGTCGTGGTTCTGAAAGTGTAAAATATGTACTAGACATTATAGTGATTTAGAAAATAATGTGATAATAAAACGTGCAATATGGGTCATGAAAGTTCCTCAAGTCAAAGTTATTGTTTGTAAAAATAGAACCTGGTGATATAATGTCTACAGGACCTGCTGGACATATAGCAGGTTCATGCAGGAGAGCCAGAGTAACCGGAAAAATCAAAAAAATACACCGGCCTACGTTCAGTACCTGGCAACTGCCCCATGTAGGTTTCGAACTCGCAACCCAGAGGTGGAGGGCTAGTGATAATGTGTCGAGACATCTTGACCACTTGGCCACCGCGGCCCCATACTCCAGTAGTATGGTATAGAATGGAATGTGTTACATAATACTGTTTTAATACTCATACTGATATGATCTGCGATATTTTTAAAGCTTGTTTCAAAGGATTTATTACTAACTTGTTTTTATAATTTAGTGTTCTCATGTAGTGTAAATTAAAAAAAAAAATGTTGATGTCTTTATATTTTTGCTATAGATATTTCATGTGTTGATATTGAGGTGATTATTAATGATCGGGAAATGGTCATGATAAATAGCTTTAGATGCCATCATAAACTGGCTTATTTTGTTACTTTTTGCTAACTTTAGATGCCATCTTAGTGATTTGAACTTTGAACTTTAGTAGAGTTTTTAAAGATAACACTCCAGACAAGCTTTATATGCAATCTTAGTGAACTTAAGTAGAGTTCCTGAATTTGACACTCCAGACTAGCTTTAAGCAATAGTACTATATTAAAGAATGCCTGAAATTATAAAAAAAAAATACTTCACTAAAATTGGTATGCTCAAGTTTTTGGCTTCATGATATTTTGGGGGAACAAAAATTCGTTTGAGATTTCAATTTGGAAAGTCCAGAAACTGTCTTCACGAAAAAAACAACTAGTTTTGTATAGTTTTGATATTGTCAAACGTGTGAATATTGAGAAAAATGATAATAATCAGACATTAGGTTTTTCTGTTGTGGCAAAATATGATTTTTTATTCTAGATATTTTTAAGGGCATTCTATCATTCATGAGTAAATTTTTGGGTTAGATCACAGGTTGTGGGGGTAAGTTGGTCCATAAATACATGTATACATCCTAGATCCCTCATTTATATATGTATTTAATCATTAGTGGTCTAGAACTGATGAAATTATACTTTGGTGTTGAAAATAATGGATTTTTTTAGGACCAGCCAATATTTTGGAATTAAATGTTGGGAAAAGAAACTAGATCTGTATGGATTGTATTTTGAATTTGTTTCAGTATCATATACATATCTACTGTTAGTAATGTCTGAGATTTTATATTCTAATGTGTTTTTGAAACTCAATACACGTATAAGCATTTTTGGGGTGTCAGTTACTGGTGATCATATCATAGCATTATTTTCATTTTTGAATTTGTTAAGTGTGAAACACAATTTTTAACATTTTTCTTGGGTTTTTTTTTACAATTGTAATTGTGTTTGAATTACAATATGTAAATATATATATATATGATATAGGTGGGTATTAATATTACAAATAAATTTACTGCATTGCATTGTATAGTTATATTTTTTGTTCAAATGAAGTTCAATATAGAGTTGGTTGTGATGTGGTGTAAGAGATTGATAAACACAAAACAGAACAGGGGAGATAATCTAGGGTAACTAATACACAGGCTACACCAGGGGTGATAATCTAGGGTAACTAATACACAGGGTACATCAGGGGAGATAATCTAGGGTAACTAATACACAGGGTACACCAGGGGTGATAATATAGGGTTACTAATACACAGGGTACACCAGGGGTGATAATATAGGGTAACTTATACACAGGGTACACCAGGGGAGATAATCTAGGGTAACTTATACACAGGGTACACCAGGGGTGATAATATAGGGTAACTTATACACAGGGTACACCAGGGGAGATAATATAGGGTGACTTATACACAGGGTACACCAGGGGAGATAATCTAGGGTAACTTATACACAGGGTACACCAGGGGAGATAATCTAGGGTAACTTATACACAGGGTACACCAGGGGTGATAATATAGGGTAACTTATACACAGGGTACACCAGGGGAGATAATATAGGGTAACTTATACACAGGGTACACCAGGGGAGATAATATAGGGTAACTTATACACAGGGTACACCAGGGGAGATAATATAGGGTAACTTATACACAGGGTACACCAGGGGTGATAATATAGGGTAACTTATACACAGGGTACACCAGGGGAGATAATCTAGATAAACTAATACACAGGGTACATCAGGGGAGATAATCTAGATAAACTAATACACAGGGTACATCAGGGGAGATAATCTAGGGTAACTAATACACAGGGTACACCAGGGGTGATAATATAGGGTAACTTATACACAGGGTACATCAGGTGAGATAATCTAGGGTAACTAATACACAGGGTACACCAGGGGTGATAATCTAGGGTAACTTATACACAGGGTACACCAGGGGAGATAATCTAGGGTAACTAATACACAGGGTACACCAGGGTTGATAATATAGGGTAACTTATACACAGGGTACACCAGGGGAGATTATCTAGGGTAACTAATACACAGGGTACATCAGGGGAGATAATCTAGGGTAACTGATACACAGGGTACACCAGGGGAGATAATCTAGGGTAACTTATACACAGGGTACACCAGGGGTGATAATCTAGGGTAACTTATACACAGGGTACACCAGGGGAGATAATCTAGGGTAACTTATACACAGGGTACACCAGGGGTGATAATCTAGGGTAACTTATACACAGGGTTCACCAGGGGAGATAAACTAATACACAGGGTACACCAGGGGAGATAATCTAGGGTAACTAATACACAGGGTACATCAGGGGAGATAATCTAGGGTAACTGATACACAGGGTACACCAGGGGAGATAATCTAAGGTAACTGATACACAGGCTACACCAGGGGTGATAATATAGGGTAACTTATACACAGGGTACACCAGGGGAGATGATCTAGGGTAACTAATACACAGGGTACACCAGGGGAGATAATCTAGGGTAACTTATACACAGGGTACACCAGGGGAGATAATCTAGGGTAACTTATACACAGGGTACACCAGGGGTGATAATCTAGGGTAACTTATACACAGGGTACACCAGGGGAGATAATCTAGGGTAACTTATACACAGGGTACACCAGGGGTGATAATCTAGGGTAACTTATACACAGGGTTCACCAGGGGAGATAAACTAATACACAGGGGAGATAATCTAGGGTAACTAATACACAGGGTACATCAGGGGAGATAATCTAGGGTAACTGATACACAGGGTACACCAGGGGAGATAATCTAGGGTAACTGATACACAGGCTACACCAGGGGTGATAATATAGGGTAACTTATACACAGGGTACACCAGGGGAGATGATCTAGGGTAACTAATACACAGGGTACACCAGGGGAGATAATCTAGGGTAACTTATACACAGGGTACACCAGGGGAGATAATCTAGGGTAACTAATACACAGGGTACACCAGGGGAGATTATCTAGGGTAACTTATACACAGGGTACACCAGGGGAGATAATCTAGGGTAACTAATACACAAGGTACACCAGGGGAGATAATCTAGGGTAACTTATACACAGGGTACACCAGGGGTGATAATATAGGGTAACTTATACACAGGGTACACCAGGGGAGATAATCTAGGGTAACTTATACACAGGGTACACCAGGGGAGATAATATAGGGTAACTTATACACAGGGTACACCAGGGGAGATAATCTAGGGTAACTTATACACAGGGTACACCAGGGGTGATAATATAGGGTAACTTATACACAGGGTACACCAGGGGTGATAATATAGGGTAACTTATACACAGGGTACACCAGGGGTGATAATATAGGGTAACTTATACACAGGGTACACCAGGGGAGATAATCTAGGGTAACTTATACACAGGGTACACCAGGGGTGATAATGTAGGGTAACTTATACACAGGGTACACCAGGGGAGATAATCTAGGGTAACTAATACACAGGGTACATCAGGGGAGATAATATAGGGTAACTTATACACAGGGTACACCAGGGGAGATAATCTAGGGTAACTAATACACAGGGTACATCAGGGGAGATAATCTAGATAAACTAATACACAGGGTACATCAGGGGAGATAATCTAGGGTAACTAATACACAAGGTACACCAGGGGAGATAATCTAGATAAACTAATACACAGGGTACACCAGGGGAGATAATCTAGGGTAACTTATACACAAGGTACACCAGGGGAGATAATCTAGGGTAACTTATACACAGGGTACATCAGGGGAGATAATCTAGATAAACTTATACACAGGGTACATCAGGGGAGATAATCTAGGGTAAATAATACACAAGGTACACCAGGGGAGATATTCTAGGGCAACTTATACACAGGGTACACCAGGGGAGATAATCTAGGGTTACTAATACACAAGGTACACCAGGGGAGATAATCTAGGGTAACTTATACACAGGGTACTTCAGGGGAGATAATCTAGATAAACTAATACACAGGGTACACCAGGGGAGATAATCTAGGGTAACTTAAATAATGGACTAAGACCACAATTAGCTTCGCTATATGTTTCATTGTAACATTAAAATTCATAATAAATTCCCAACATCTCATATGCAACTTTCCATCTCACCTGGCCAAGACCAACATCTGAGAAGCAAAATATAAAAGTTTCAACCCAGCATGTTCAGCATTTTCTGGAGATAGCTGTCAAAATGTGTCACCAACGTGGATTATATACATCCGGGTCAGGGGTAGAGGTCAAATCAGGACTCATCACACAGGGTCCTGGAGCACATAATAAATGATCAATATTATTATTTTACATCACAAAACCTAGATTGACATCTCTACTATAAATCCACATTAAATTCATCAACAGAAATCAAGTTCAAAGAGGCATTTGATTTGTTTTCCTGAAATACATACATTTTTGAGGGGACTTCATTCGTGGGGCCTGAACCCGGAAGTACTTAATTGTGGTCTCAGTCCTATTATAGGACACTATTTTTGTCAAAAACTTAAAATAATTATTTTCATATACTTTGGGCTATTTGAAATCATGGTGTGAAAACAGAATTACTCTATGACACATAAAACAGGAATTACAGAGATCTAAAAACACCCCATTGACACTGAAAATCAAGACACAATTCTACATACAGTTACTATGTATATTTCTGATATCATGTGATAGATAAAATGAAACAGTTTTTTCAATAATTGAGATATTTCAATTCTGTAAACTGGTTTAGAAACTTTGATATTCCCTGCATATAACTATATATAGTTTGCTCCCAATTTCAAATTTTAACTTTAATTTTTAAAGAATTTAAAATTTTGCTTTAAAATATTCTAATTTTGTTATCAGACTGATATCATAACTGTTTCAAAGCATTAATCAGGTCTCATAAGGACATGAAATAATCTAAATGCAACAATAAAGACTTGCAGGGACCAACCACAGTGAGTGACCACCAATAGACACACTAGCCAGCACTTGTTTACAATTACTGTTATGCTGTCCAGCCATAGGCAGAGAAGAGGGGTGGAGGGAAGTGAAGCATAAGCTGGTTCAACTGAGCTCAGAAGAACTATACAGCAAAGTATAAACCTAAAATGAAAAAGAGAACTCTATCGCTACTAGTAGAACAGCACAAAGAGCATGCGAGAGGTCCAAGTCTGCTCGGAAGTCTAACTACAGGAGAGGACAGCTAGATCCAGCAAATGCAGGGGAGACAATCAGCTTCAGGATCATCTATGTTGAGAAGCCAAAACAAACTGTTTAAGATACAGTGGGAAACCTGAAAATAATAGATAAACTAATACACAGGGGAGATAATCTAGGGTAACTTATACACAGGGTACATCAAGGGAGATAATCTAGATAAACTAATACACAGGGTACACCAGGGGTGATAATATAGGGTAACTTATACACAGGGTACATCAAGGGAGATAATCTAGATAAACTAATACACAGGGTACACCAGGGCAGATAATCTAGGGTAACTTATACACAGGGTACAATTGGGGAGAAATCCTGGGTAGCCTACATGTAAAAGGTACAACAGGGGAGGTAATCTTGGAACATCGGAATGTCATATTGGACGCACATTAACATGACATTATCCAGATTGTGACATTATACTGACATCGGAATATCATATCGGACGCACATTAACATGACATTATACAGTTCATGACATTATACTGACACCGGAATGTCATATCGGACGCACATTAACATGACATTATCCAGATATAACATTATACTGACACCGGAATGTCATATCGGACGCACATTAACATGACATTATCCAGATATAATATTATACTGACATCAGAATGTCATATCGGACGCACATTGACATGACATTATACCAACATCGGAATATCATATCGGACGCACATTAACATGACATTATCCAGATATAACATTATACTGACACCGGAATATCATATCGGACGCACATAAACATGACATTATCCAGTTCGTGACATTATACTGACACTTGAACAGCGAGGAAGTTTTCTTGGTCGTCCAGTTTGTCCATTTTCAGAGCGTTATGACATTGATACTTGAACAAAATTTCATTGTTCGTGAAAACTGTACTATACTGTTATAATTTAGCAATAATTGTATATGTGCTAATTTATGGGGCATGGATTAATTAACCATTTAACCAACATCTCACAAAACAGATAATATAAAGGTTATTCGGTGATTTGACCTAAAATATTTCAAGGACGAATATTCCTCCTACGCCTCTGCAATTCTTGGTATGCCATAGGTATGTTGGAGCTTATCGCCCTCGCTGCCGGCAGTTTGTATTTTTGGAATGCACGCTGGGACGTTATCCGAAAAATTCCCATGTAGGAAAGTTTATTGCTATTTTTGAAAACTGCTTGCGTGTATATCATGAACTAGTCGTCAATAAATCTATATGAAAATGCAAAAGTGTATCTGTACCAAGTGCCATGTTTACTGTAGATAATACATACAAATTTTATCATTTATAAATATAAATATTTTGTATAATGTGCCGGATGTCGGAATCCGCATTGATATCCTGTGGTATTTTATCGTACTTAGAGAGCTCAGTTAGCTTAATTAAACATCCCTAACATGTTAAACTAGCATATAAAAATAGTTTCACTGTTAATTATTTCGATATATTTTGTTTTTAATTGATCAACCTTGCACGCTGAGAATCGATAAATTTAATCTGATAAATCGAGATCTACCGAGGATGTCTAGTCGAAGTCTGGTAAATATTTAATCATGTTCTTTAAATGATGGTGCTAAAGATGGTTGTATTGATGAGAAGAATTTTATTACGACACACAGACATTCCACGCCGTTTAATCATGGTTGTTACTGTTTCTGAACGTTACTTCTTCCGGTTTGTAAGACTACCTGTTCCCGGATGTTGTGAAGTGGATGTTTAGTTTTTTGCTTGTTTTTTGTTTGTTTTCCTTCTTATGATTCGTCGTTCTCCTCCTTTTGTGACGTATTCATGGTTAATGTTGTTGGATTTAAATTACAAATTGTGTTTAGGTTTCCGCGTGTCAACCAATAGACTTGCGTCCGTCTGTCCACCTTTCCCATTTCAGCATCACCTCGCGAGATACCAAGTCATTTAAATTTGATTTAAATACATTTTTATTTGTAACTTAAATAAACAAAGGGATTGGGCACAAGTTAAACGATTTGTATCAAGCCCTTTCCTGATACAATTTTACATAAACATATTTACAACAAGATGGCATATTTACTTACATATCACAAAATCCCTTCGTGTATTTTGATCGTGAATGACGCGATTATGAATAATCAGCTATGCTAAACGGATATTAATATAAAGAGTATAAAACCATATATACTAGAAAACATATTACGTAATACAATTTTTAGGGCCTATATGCAAACAATAGTAAAAAAAAGTTTATGCGACTGAAAAAAGCGCGGGAACCGGTACCAACGATTACGCTTGACAGCCATTTTGAATGGACTGCTCAACTCGTTTACAGCATTTTATGACCAAATGTTGTTCTCTGGAAAGTTTTTGTAACAAAGATGTTGTCATTATTAACTGCCATGTATAACTACATTGGCAGATCAAACAAAATAACCAAATATACATTCGAGAGAGAGAGAGAGAGAGAGAGAGAGAGAGAGAGACTGGAAAAAAGGAATTTATTTTCTGTGTGGCAAAGGTACAGGATATTGAAACTATAACCAAATGCAAAACGAGTTATTTATCCCTGAAAAATTACCATATTTTCCGTCGGTATCTTTCAAGGGATGGTAAGGAAACGGTTCCTGAAAGTTTTTAACTTTTCCAGGAAATGCTTATTCTCTTCCTTGTTTGCATATCGTTATCATTTCTTTGTTAAAGATATGTCAGTGAGTGTGCGGTGAGCTTACCAGATTAATCTATTATGAATTGTTGTAAATCTAATAAAATCTTTCATGATTATGATTGTGTCTTCAAATTGATGAAAAAGGGGATAAAAATTGTTATATCTTCAGGTACTTCGATAACGAAAGTAAATTAAATCCAAAGTGATTTTAGTGTTAGATATAAAATCAGAAACGTTTAGTAGCTATGATAAACTTTAGTTGAAAACGTCACTATTTTCTTGCACATTTGCGGACGGCACAATTGTACAGGAAAGTTTTCTTGTTCGTCCAGTTTGTCCAGATTTCTGCTCCAGATTCTCCATAGATAGGCTGGAAACAACAGGTGATATAGACTCTCATTTCTGCCCCATACATTTGTTGAAACATATCAATAATATTTTGAAGGATGAAGTTGTTCTTTTCTCCGGTGTTCTGTCTTGTTAGATCTCTCGCAAATGTGATATCTGAAGCGTGGTCGATATATATAATCATCATTTTAAATAATATAAATACCAAACTTGCGATTTTCACACCGAAAAAAAAAAAAATAACGATGACAATATTATGTTCTATCGTATGGAAACTATAACATTTTCACAATAATGATACTCTGTACATAGAAATTGAAGTTAATTAACAAAGAACACCATTTTATTTAGTACAGTATATATAAATCAAATTGCAGTATTAAAAGTGCGTACGGAGTTACCACTGGGGTCTGAAAACATAAAATGATTTAAGTAAAAGTGAAAACTACGCATTGGCTTTCTATGTACATCGTACATATCTCGCAGGTACGAAATCTAAAACAGAGTATGGAAATTCCACGGAGATCTGACCGGCTATATGTCTCTGATAACGTCATCCAGACTCGTGAGGTATGAAATCAGTCGGCATGATCATTCATTCCATTGAAACTCGCGTCGTAAGAAATGAACTCGGTAACTCCGAGCTCGACAAGAAACAAGTACAGCACATCATTCGATAAAGATATAGAGAAACGTGATTCGTATCCAATATTTCATGTTTTGTATACAAGGGACCAAGGGATACTCTAAAATGTAATTTTTACGTTGGTTGTTCGTGGTTTTTACAAAATTACCTGCATCTTTGACGGGAATAATGGAATTGACGTGTTTTTTTCCATTAACTTTGTTCATTGTTCAAAAGTTTATGTTGTACTAGAAATATTAATATTGATAGTGATTAGTTATGCTTTATACATTGTATTATATTACATTTTTTATATACAATGTTACATTATTTATATACAATGTTTCATATTTTATATACAATGTTACATTATTTATATACAATGTTACATGTTTTATATACAATGTTACATGTTTTATATACAATGTTAATGTTACATTATTCATATACAATGTTACATGATTTATATACAATGTTTAATGATTTATATACAATGTTTAATGATTTATATACAATGTTACATTATTTATATACAATGTTACATTATTTATATACAATGTTACATGATTTATATACAATGTTTAATGATTTATATACAATGTTTAATGATTTATATACAATGTTACATTATTTATATACAATGTTACATTATTTATATACAATGTTACATGATTTATATACAATGTTGCATGATTTATATACAATGTTACATATTTCATATACAATGTTACATTATTTATATACAATGTTACATTATTTATATACAATGTTACATGTTTTATATACAATGTTACATGTTTTATATACAATGTTACATGTTCTGTATACAATGTTACATTATTTATATACAATGTTACATGATTTATATACAATGTAACATTATTTATATACAAAGTTACATGACTTATATACAATGTTATATGATTTATATACAATGTTACATTATTTATATATAACGTCACGTGATTTATATACGTTACATGTTTTATATACAATAATAAATATTTTGTATAAAATTGTTCATGTTTGCGTATATACAATGTTGCATATTTGTATACAATGTTACATATTTTGTATATAATGTTACATATTTTGTATATAATGTAACATGTTTTATATCCAATGGCACATGAAAAGGTATAGAGTCACCTGCCCGACCACGTGGGATTTCCTGGTTGCTCCGGTTTCCTCCCACGCGCGCTTCCATTCACGACAAACGTGATTAACATAAGCTGATATAACGTGTTTCGCAATTTTTGCAAAAAAAAAAAAAAGTTAACGAAAGACATATCTCACCCTGGTGATTGGTCTTTGGTTTTGTTGGCAACCAATCAAATCGCTGCAATTTCGCCATGACATATTTATTCCAAAAATGCGTATTGAGAGCAAAAAACCCTACGGTTTTGAAGGTATGTACTTATACATGTATATTGTTAGCACACAGACATTGACAATCTAACATTTAAGTACCTTTTTATACATTTGTTAAAGTAAAGCACTTATTAATTTAAAAAAAAAAAAAAAAAAAAAAAAAACATTTTGAGTGATAGAAAATACTAATAAAATCTTTCGTCCTAAGATTCACTTCTCGTGATAAGTAGTAGCGCGTGCTTCGGACTGTTCCCCCGTAGTTATATTAGTCTCCTATCCAGAACTATAGCGGAGATTCCTGTTATTATATATAGGTTTTTTTATCCAATGGAATGATACACCAGTTAGTATCTATGTGGAGGAATGGAATGCTTGTCAATAAATTCATCATATATACAGAATTACTAGAAATTCTTTAAGCAGCCGTTCATCATTTTTTCCTATCTTTAGCTGTTCCTTATCTTTCCCAGAACGATACGATCAGTTCCCATGTACGGATATACCTTTCACACAGATATTGATATAAAAGTTGGCTGTCGTTTCATCCAAATGTCGACAGAAGAAGTGTTAGCGATTTGACTCTAATTTTAAGAGTTACTAATGATGAAAACTATGTAGCTGTGGCGGCGTGTGGATTTCGGACATTTTATTTCATTGTGGTCATTTTGACGAGTAGTTATGAACCCTTTGTTTTACGGAACCTGGACAATGGATACCTTGGCGGCCTGGTTACTGCTTTGGATCACACTTATTACAAGGTAACTTATGTCAATATCACGGGTATTTGATAGTCCGTTATTTAATATTATCATTAATGATTAATTTTATGGCTGAGTATATTTCCCCATTCGATATTTTTTTTTTTTTTTTTTTTTTTTTTAGACTTTCTTTATTCAGACATTTCAAAACATTCGATATTTGACTTCATGCTGAATAAACAAAAGTTTCAATTCAATTCAATTCAATTCAATTTTATTCCAGGGGCCTTACAGCCCAAAGGTTTACATAGTTTAAAAGTTTAACTATATGATTCGGTATTGATGAATATTGTATGTATAACATGATAATGAATATTGTTTGTAACATGCTCGATCTAATTAAATCTAATTATTACGTATTCTAATAAACTATATGAAAAGTAGAAATTAATAAATCAAAATTGTGAATCATTTTTGATGAATTTGAACTATTCAAAGTATTCATAATAAATATATACTGTATGAACGTGCTCTTATAAATGTATTCCTTATTAAGTATAGAAATAAGTAAAATGTTTGTAACATTTTGTTTTAAAATGAAATTACGTGTAATGAAAGCAGTGTATAGTGTGTTTTTCATCATCATGTTACACATGGGTGTAAATGTATTACATTTTATTTATTTTGACATGTAATACAAATAATCATTTACGACCTATTACATCTACATTAGTACATTTTTATTAATTATTATATTTTATAGTTGGAACTTTCACGGGCTAATATTTCGCGGTTGCGTTTAATATATATTATACTTTTCAATTACATTTGAGCTACAATGTATCAAACATTTTTTTTTTAATAAAATGTGTTACACATAGCTTGTTTTTATTATGCAAGCTTCCTTTTGTTCTGCAATTGTCAAAACTAGTGTTAACGATTCTCAAAACCTACCGGGTTATATATCTTCAGAAGATTTTACTTTAAAGTTTTAAACCCCCTTTCCTTTTTTTCATATAAAATCGACCCATTTAGAACCAGGATATCCATCACAATCATATTTTAAATTGTTAATAGCACGATATATGATATTTGAAGCATCGGTTCTGAATATTCACAGGTCGTTTATAATTATTTAACATCCAAAATCTTTCCAAATCGACCGCCTTCCACAAGACTAATCGTACTAGAATCAATGCATCGATTTAATTATTTATACGTTTTTTGTTGTTACTATTTCCAGGTCTATCGGTAATACGTTTTATTACTATTTCTAGGTCTGTCAGTTATGCGTTCTGTTACTATTTCTAGGTCTGTCAGTAATACGTTTTGTTACTATTTCTAGGTCTGTCAGTTATGCGTTTTGTTACTATTTCTAGGTCTATCAGTAACACGTTATTTTTTTTTACTATTTCCAGGTCTATCAGTAACACGTTTTGTTACTATTTCTAGGTCTATCAGTAATACGTTTTGTTACTATTTCTAGGTCCATCAGTAACACGTTTTGTTACTATTTCTAGGTCTATCAGTAATACGTTTTGTTACTATTTCTATGTCTATAAGTAAAACGTTTTGTTATGATTTCTAGGTCAATCAGTAATACGTTTTGTAACTATTTCAAGGCCCATCAGTTACACGTTTTGTTACTATTTCCAGGTCTATCAGTAATACGTTTTGTTACTATTTCTAGGTCTATCAGTAACACGTTTTGTTACTATTTCTAGGTCAATCAGTAATACGTTTTGTAACTATTTCCAAGTCTATAAGTAACACGTTTAGTTACTATTTCTAGGTCTAAAAGTAACACGTTTAGTTACTATTTCTAGGTCAATCAGTAATACGTTTTGTAACTATTTCCAGATCTATCAGTAAAACGTTTCGTTACTATTTCCAAGTCTATAAGTAACACGTTTTGTTACTATTTCTAGGTCAATCAGTAATACGTTTTGTAACTATTTCCAAGTCTATAAGTAACACGTTCAGTTACTATTTCTAGGTCTATAAGTAACACGTTTAGTTACTATTTCTAGGTCAATCAGTAATACGTTTTGTAACTATTTCCAGATCTATCAGTAAAACGTTTCGTTACTATTTCCAAGTCTATAAGTAACACGTTTTGTTATAATTTCTAGGTCAATCAGTAATACGTTTTGTTACTATTTCTAGGTCTATTAGTTACAAGTTTTGTTACTATTTCTAGGTCTATCAGTAAAACGTTTTGTTACTATTTCCAGGTCTATCAATTATACGTTTTTGTTACTATTTCTAGGTCTATCAGTAACACGTTTTGTTACTATTTCTAGGTCTATCAATTATACGTTTTTGTTACTATTTCTAGGTCTATCAGTAACACGTTTTGTTACTATTTCTAGGTGTATCAATTATACGTTTTTGTTACTATTTCTAGGTCCATCAGTAAAACGTTTTGCTACTATTTCCTGGTCTATCAGTAACACGTTTTGTTACTTTTTCTAGGTCTATCAGAAATACGTTTTGTAACTATTTCTAGGTCTATCAGTAACACGTTTTGTTACTATTTCTAAGTCTATCAGTAACACGTTTTGTTACTTTTTCTAGGTCTATCAGTAAAACGTTTTGTTACTATTTCTAGGTGTATCAGTAATACGTTTTGTTACTATTTCTAGGTGTATCAGTAACACGTTTTGTTACTATTTCTAAGTCTATCAGTAATACGTTTTGTTACTATTTCTAGGTCTATCTGTTATACGTTTTGTTACTGTTTTCAGATCTGTCAAACGTTTTGTTACTATTTCCAGATCTGTCAGTAGAGTGGCCAGCACTCCTATCCTACAATCGTGTCCGGTCGGACGGTATACGTACACGGACGGACGTTGTCTATTATGCTTCGCTCACTGTGGCCGACAAGGGTAGGTTTTATCTCGCAAAAATATTAATTTTAATATCGGAATCGGCACATTTACTCGCTGTTTAATACGTAATCTTTAATTCAAGATCATTGTAACTTTACTACTTTCAACACGTAACGATAGCTCACAACCCTCCTTTCGTCAATCCCATTTAGATGTGTTATACGGGTTAAAAAAGACACACCTAGATTTGTCAATAGATACATATTTTCATTCCACCCAGAGACTTTTGAGAAACAGAGCAGTATATTGTGAATTTTATTTCAGTTGTACAGGTCCGAGTAACCGACTAGGCGAAGGAGGATGTACTTCCTGTTATCTAGCCCGACACTCTATTTCCACTTCCGGTCTGGAATGCATTTCAAGACATACCGGATGTCAACAAAATCATTATATGAGCTTAGCAGGATCAGACCCGCAACGAGACTTACGGGCGAGAGCTGTAAGCGTAACATTTTTGCGATTTCAATATCTTGGCCCTAGCTAAAAAACTTATTGAATAGCCATGCATACGTAAATCATGTTCCTGTTTTATAATGTAAAATACAATTGTCACATTCATAACACTTTTTATTAACTTACATTCATGCTTATTTGGCATAGCTCACGATTACGGAATTTTCTATTTTTTTTAAGATATGCAGACCGTGTCATTCAGAATGCCTAGCCTGTACAGGACCAAGACAAAACCAATGTACCACGTGTCGTCATTTCCGGTTAGAGGAATTTTGTGTAGAAGAATGTCCTGGAGGTTCCATCATAAATTTCAGACTCCGAACTTGTTTTTTTAATAGTGACTTTACGAGGGATAGAATCATGGAGAGGTTCCGGATAGCCGTGATAAACAATGTTATTTAATCATATATCTTATATATGGACTATCGATAATAGTGACTTTATCAAATGGCAAGAAGACGAAAAATGCTATTTATAAACATCACCCAGCTTAAATTACGACAATTGCGTGGGAATCGGGATTGGTTTCTTACAAGGACTGCTTGATCCACGTGTCTGTATTTTGTCCGTTTGAGTCGGCATGTGATTTTGGTTGAATTGGTAGCTTTGCTTGGTTGATCAAAATAGGTTCGACGATTGGTTTATTCTACATGTACATATCAGTGATTTGATTGGTTGATTCATTTAAATTATCTGAATCGCGTGTGATTGTATTTTTATTGGTTGATTCACATGTGCTCATGTTTTTATTGGCTAATCTACATGTACACGTGCTAGGATCGATCATGTTAACATGTTTTTGATTGGTTTATTCACGCGTGCTTGTGTTTGATTGGTCGATTCACCCTCGTCTATGATTCACACTTCTCTGATTTTTGATTGGTTGATTAACATTTACATATGCTTGGATTGTTTTTGAGAAGTAAACAGGTAACTCCAATAGGTGTATTGTTTGATGTTGACTGAGTGGCTTTAATTTGTAACACAAACCATAAAAACGCTTTCATATTCAATATGTTGATTTTATTGCCATAAGATGTTTGTGTTAGGATTGAATTTAAGAGTTGGGGACGCTCATTCAACGCTCTCTTGTGTGCAGATGACTGAGGGTAAAATAAGGGAAATGAGCGAAATCCAACAAAGTCAATACGGTACCCGAGGCCACATCGGGATAATTAATTACTCATAATAGCCTAAAAGCATTTCCGATATCAAAAATGATCTTATGAAACACTATTAAGAACTCTGAACATAGCAAGAAGACCTGTTTTTTAGAAAATTGTTCAACCGCTCAATTTGAGGTAAAAGATGTAGAGTTCTGAAAAGGCCCCAAACCATACATTTTAATATTTTGTCGTCCTTCTTACTATGATCAGATGTCTTTAAAGTATGATATAATGTATAGGGTCATTTTTATTGATTGAAATACCTCTCTTCAAGCCACATGGGTGTAATATTATTCATAGCTGCCATTTGCATTTCAAGGTCAAAACAAAATAAGTGTTTATACGCACAAAAAGTCAAATCTGGTCCAACAAATGCTTCTATCCCGTGCTTTCGACACTTGTGAGCAAAATACCATCACTATTTTTCAGGTTTGATTATGTGTGTGACTTATACTTATTCTATGCTACATCTCACCACAAAGTAACTCTACAGAAGAAACCGTTAGCATCTACAACAAATTATCGGTGATTTTAAGAAACTATATGTCCAAGAAATTTTTTTGGTATATAACACGACTAGTTTTGTGCAAATGTAGATTTTATTCGCGTTTAAAATTCAACATCATTCTCCTATATATATGACCCCTAAAACACGCACACACGCAAACACACTCAGGTTTTGAAGTAAAGAAGAAACGAGCTTTTCACTAATCAAGTGGTTAATTAAGCTAATCACCTTTTGAACAACTGGGTCGAGGTGGTCTGGAAGGGTAAACATCTTCGGCTTTATCGACAATATTCTTAAATTGAGAACTAGAGTGGTAATAATGTTTGAAAATTAACGACTATTGAACACATCAAATTAACGAACATTGAACACGTCAAATTAACGACTATTGAACACATCAAATTAACGACTATTGAACACATCAAATTAACGACTATTGAACACATCAAATTAACGACTATTGAACACATCAAATTAACGAACATTGGACATGGACACGTCAAATTAACGAACATTGAACACGTCAAATTAACGAACATTGACCACATCAAATTAACGAACATTGACCCATCAAATTAACGACTATTGAACACGTCAAATTAACGAACATTGAACACGTCAAATTAACGAACATTGAACACGTCAAATTAACGAACATTGAACACGTCAAATTAACGAACATTGACCCATCAAATCAGAGACCTATATAGGTCTCTGATCAAATTAACGACTATTGAACACGTCAAATTAACGACTATTGGAAACGTCAAATTAACGACTGTTGAACACATCAAATTAACGACTATTGAAAACATCAAATTAACGACTATTGGAAACGTCAAATTAACGACTATTGGAAACGTCAAATTAACGAACATTGAACACGTCAAATTAACGAACATTGACCACATCAAATTAACGAACATTGAACACATCAAATTAACGAACATTGAACACATCAAATCAACGAACATTGAACACTTTTCGGCAAGACAAGTTTTGGCCATCCAGTAAACCACCGACTGTCCCTATATGTTCAACTTCCTTGTGGTGAAATTTTACATCCATGTACAAGCAGCAACCAATGATTTTCTTCTGTATAATTGTCAGATAAACCATGGTATTTAGCCAACAAAGATTTTCTTCCGTATAATTTTTAACTCGTCATAAACCAGAAACCATGGTACTTAGGCATTGAATCTTGACCGATACCTACAGTAAAATAACTTCTCAGCTTTGGGGATATTGTCGAAACTTCATGATTAATTCAAGTTTCAAACATTTGTTAGCACAATGATGATGATGTATTATATATAATAGTTTTAAAACATGTCTGATTTGTCTTTATTAGTTTAGAATCAAGTGATAACGTCATCCTATTGTGAATAGCGACATTTTCAGAATAAAGTCACCTGTTACTTATACTGACAGATTATCTTTTTTCCTAAAACGAAAATGTACCTATGGGAGAAATAGAGGATCTTACATGAATGACTGTCAAATGGAGATTATTAAACGAGTTTAATAATTCTATAAAATCTACTGGTACATATATATCAATTATATAACCAGTTCAATGATGTCCATATGACCTAGCCACGAGTGGAAGATTCTGTTTATCACATAACTCATATTTATGAGAATGTAAGTAAAATCTCTCAACATAATTTCTACATAAGTCAGGAGAATTTTAAGGGTATGTGATTCTCTACAGAGCCTATTGTGTGACGTCATATATTAATTGTTGACGTCATAAAGTATCTGTGACATCACAATGGTGTTATCACATAAGTGTGTAACGATATTTATGAGAATGGAAGTAAAATCTCTCGACTTAATTTCTACATAAGACAGGAGATTTCAACTTAGAGGGTATGTGTTTCTCCACAGAGACTATTGTGTGACATCATATATTAACTGTTGAGGTCATAAGTAATCTGTGACATCACAATGACATAGGTATATTACATGGTAGAACAGGCCAGCTATGTAATGAATACATTTCTACACACGTTTGGACATGAAAATAAAGACACAAACACAGTAGATTTTATGATATGCTTTAATAAGAGAAATTTACTGTAAATGACAAAAAGGTATATACTAAGATTCATGATTGTGTTGGCTAATTATGATACAATCTGTATTATACAATTGTATTGCCTTTCGATTCACAAGTTACAAATATTTTATCATAGGGCCGTTTTAATCCATTGAACTGTATGGTAAAAATATGCTTCAATTCTTCTTATCGTTTTATGTTTACTTCTGACTTAAGGAGAAAGTTTCATCACACAAGTCATTATTAGTAGATCAAGCGCTATATTAGCAGTTTAGATTAACATTTAAAATAATTTGTTCATATATTTCATGAAATAAACATGTAAATCATTATGCAATAAAGCATTACATTGGAAATCTTCAGATCAACCTTTTAGCAGGGTAGAATAAAATTTTAACATACGGGTAATTTGTTCAAAATTTAACATAATTTGTTCATACATTTTCATGAAATAAATGCAAATTAGTAGTATGCAATAAAGCGTTACATTGAAATTTTCAGATCAACATTTTAGCAGTTTAGAATAAAATTCAACGTAATTTGTACATTTTCACAAAATAAACGCAAATCAATAGTATGCAATAAAGCATTTCATTGAAATTTTCAGATCAACCTTCCAAAAACCCTGTATATCTATTCCTACTGAAAACATGTACTTAGATGTTGTTGTTTTGAGTGAAAACATTTATCAACTTAAACAGATATCTGTAGATTGTTTCATCATCACATCCAAGAACAAGTTGATGGAACAGGACAAAATATGCCCCAAGTGTATCAGAAAGGGGTATGAAAATGACTGTGATGCGATAAATTCGCCTTCGGCCTCGCCTCATGGATTTTACCCTATGGTTCCAAAGTTGGTCAATAGCTAAACGTATCACTAATAATTGTTTACACTATCTTGTTCATGGATGGGGTAATATAATATTGTTTACATTCAAATTTATCTTGTTCATCAATAAAAACTACAACCAATAGAGAGAGATAGGGAAAAAAATTAAAGGAAACGTACATATTTATATAATGACATCCCTTTACGATATTATCAACCATATAATGGACACAGTACGGAAAATCATATAATCAACATTTGTTAATTTTCTGATCACAATCCCCTTGCTGATAGAACAAATGGAACTGAAATATATTTGAAACTGTAAAGTTTATGATTAAAAAGCAATAATACAATACCTATAATGATGGCTAATGTTTTAAATGTTGTAGCTTTTAATTAACGATGATTAATTACTTTATGAACTTATATTCTCAAAATGTATAATGAAGTTTTCAGATTTATATTACTTGACTATTCTATTCTCGTAGAACAAGTTTAACAAATCTAGAACACCATAGTATGAAGGATACCCGTATATAATACAATCAGTTCTAAACTTTGTATATCAACTCTATGCTGAACACATTAACTCTATCAATACCTATATATTAATACTCTCTTGTCAACCTTCATCAACCAACCACCAATTCCAACCAGTTGGTAATACTCCGGAATTGTTCTGATTAATATTTATTAATCAACATCATCATTTGTAAATATGTTAATTACAATTATAACTGGATAATTGATTTAGCCTACAACATATATAAATTCAAATTATTTTTTTTATATTTTAGCACTCAGTTTGAAATTGAAATTGAAGCATTTATCACAATTAGCACTTTTCAATGCACTGATCACAGAATTTGAAAAGGGTCTCAATGAAAAGTAGAGAATTCCAAAACTCCTCATTTATAATATAGCACTTCTCTAAGCATTAGTTTGACATCAGTATGTAATATAGCTTTCCAGACCTCTGTCACCTCGACTACTTTACACAGTTACAAAGTATGATTTCTTAATTCACAAATTTCCGATATTTCATGTTAGCCGTAAAAGCACAAATATAATTATATAACATTCTTATATTAATTTGTAACTCAATTCTTCCTTTACCAGTTTTATCCTCCTCACTTCTGGACTTGCTTATCACTCAACACATAACAATTATATGTACATTAATCTAGATTTTATGTAGAATTTATCTCCATCAACTCATCAAATGCTTTGATAAGAGGCTTATTTCACTCTGTGTGTATTTTGTTCTTTCACTCATCCGTCATTTTTCCCTCCTTCAATCCTCTATTTAATCATCAGATGTTTTCATTTCTTTATTTTTTTGTTCTCTATATAAGTCGGATATCTCCTTGTATTTCTCTCTCATCGACGTCCTTTTACAACATCTGTTCCTGATATTGCTGCCAGTATCATTTACACAGCTGTTATGTCGACTGTCCAGTTGTTTTTTGCCTCATTTATCAACATTTCCCTAGCACTAATGCCAGTAGGGCCATCCGGATGTACATGCCGTTCTCAGCTTGTCGGAAATACGCTGCGCGTGGATCAGTGTCAAACAAAGGACTGCAAAATAAAGATGAAACAATGTACATGTATTCCTTAAAGAGCTGAGTGCCTACCCGCTTTAGTATATGAAAAGTAAGATAGAATATTGTATATTTATTGAATTTCACAGAGCTTATATTTCACAGTTGTCCCCTTCAGACCTAGTTTGTAATTATTACTTTTCGTGCAAAAACGCCTTGTAAACATTATGTGGTAAAGACATCTACATATTTTAGTGTACAGTCAAACCTATTATATGTGAACTTTCAAGGGGGTAATAAAAAGGTCACATAAGACAGGTGGTCTATTAATCCAGGTTCAGGTAACTAGTATAGTAAATAGCATTGGAAGGGAAAATATGGTCACATATGAGAGAGAGTCGCTTAATCCAGGTGGTCACTAAGGCAGGTTTGACTCTACAGGCATGTATAAGTATTGGCTGTGTATTTATTTTTGCACAATATTTTATGACCACACACATGGTGAAATTTAATCAAATTTAATCAAACTACGTACATGTATACAGTATAGAAATTGTCAAAGTTACACACGAGAGATATCAGCAGCAAGAAGGGACACAGAGATTAAGTTTTAGTGTTAAGGTATTGAAACTGAACTATGTCGTCTATAAACATAAACTTACTCTATCTCGGTCACCCTCGGTAGGGGGTGCATAACCACCATCCTCTTTTTGGCTTTGGTCATCAACTTGGGACTCACCACAATCTTATCAGACACCTACACCAAACGTATCACAGTTAACATCATGTTTATTCATGAAGTATTTTAGGAAAAGTGCACCAATCATAACACACATTGCAACTTTACAACTTTACCAATCAAATCAGATTACAACATCATGCATATTCATATAACATTCAGGACAACTTCACCAATCAAATCACAGATTACAACATCATGCATATTCTTATAGTATTTGGGACAACTTCACCAATCAAATCACAGATTACACCATCATACATATTCATATGGTATAGCTATGTTTGAAAGTACATTACAGAGACCGGAGAACACATTTATCTTTAAGTATACAGCCTACATGGGTAGCCTTTATCTACAACATGATAATATACATAGGGTGGACACTAAAAGACTACTCACTTCAAGATATTCTTCCTCGGACACGAAGCGTTCTTTCTGGATGCGAGTCACATACAGTACATCTGTGTCAGGAAGAGCGTCCTCCAGGTTTGTGTATTCACTCTGTGGGTTAAATATGTTCAATAACATGTCAGAGTTCCGAGTAATTGCTATGTCACGAATGTACCTACATGTATTCTCTGGATGCAAAATATTCAGTAAATATAAAATTGTATGTTTGTCCTTTTCCCATACTGGCCTCCAGTCCTCTGTTTGTCCTTTAACCTTTACTGACCTCCAGTCCTCTGTTTGTCCTTTAACCTTTACTGACCTCCAGTCCTCTGTTTGTCCTTTAACCTTTACTGACCTCCAGTCCTCTGTTTGTCCTTTAACCTTTACTGACCTCCGACCCTCTGTGTGTCATTTTCCCTATACTGAGCCCCTGCCCTATATATAAATATGTTTGTCCTTTTCCCATAATGGGTCTCAGTCTTACATTAGTTCTTTTCGTGACCACTCTGCTCCCATGAGAGCCCTACCTTTTATTTAACATACCTGTGTGATTCCTTTGGATGCCACAAGTTCCTTGATGCTGTCTGGCATCTGTAGACCTTTGGGAGACACATAACGTAGAGTGACTCGATACAAAGTCAACAGCTTGGCTAGGGAGTGGACGGTGCGACCGTTCTTCAGGTCTCCAACCATAGTAATCTATAGAAGCATTCAAAACACATTTACACTTCAGAAATGAGTCTTACTTATAATCCATCTGTTATGTTTTTCATTTAATTCAAATCTGGGTCCATTAAGATTTTTTGAAAATATTGACTACAGACCATTTACTAGTAAAGGGAGATAACTCCTAGCAAAGGGAGATAAATCCATGCCAATAGAACTTCATCAAAATTTTGCCGAATTTCTTTTAAATAAAATTTCTGTTTGTTTTCAGTACAATTACTATCATTTTTTTTCTTTTCAGAATATAATGAAAATATCAAATAATATTTGTCTTCTTAAGAACATATTTTAACCCAAAATTGTTCTTTTCATGATAAAAGTAAAATAATTCTTGTCTGCTGAACAGACACCTCTTACTTACCACCATTCCATTGACAGTTCCTATTTCCTCTCTGATGGTGAAAACATCTAGGAGAGCTTGAGTGGGGTGTTCCCCAACTCCATCACCAGCGTTAATCACAGGTTTGCGAGCCTTCTGTGCTGCCAGCTATCACACAGATAAAACAGTTATAGTTAAAATATGGATACTATTCTATTCTTTAATCTTTAAACTATGAGCAAATAATTTGTGGTTAGGAGAGGCAATATGCCCGAAAGTAAGATAATTTCTTTGGTAACATTATAAAGATCCTTCAAGGGAGACAACACTTTCTGTAATATCACAACTTCTAGCGAAATGATTTTCTCAATAAAGGGAGACAACTCTCTCTGTAATATTACAACACACAACTAGAGAAATGATTCTTTCAATAAAGGGAGATAATTCCCTTGGTAATATTACAATCAAGTTTGATCTTGTCCTACCTAACAGTATATCATGTCATTCAATGGGAGATAACTTGCCCTTCAAAACCATGGCCTGTTTTCTGAAAGAGCATGTAAACAAGAAATAGATTTAGTTACTTACAGCGATAGCCCCAGGCTGTGGATGTCTAATCACCAAAACGTCTGTGTATCCAGCCATCATCATCACCGTATCTGTAACCAACAATATTTTGTATTTTGTATTTTTGTATGCTGTGTTTATATAACGGGTAATGTCCGACCAGAATGACCTGTCGTGTTGAACTTTGATTAGCATATTGATGGCAGACGAGTCGATAATCACGTAGGGAAAATAGGTGTATAACATATTTGTATATGTCACAATTAAAAATGTACAAAACATTCATATTTATAAATCGGTTGCATGGGCCAATTGGGTAAATTTGAGGTACTGGTGACAATGTATCAGGTTGGAATCCTGTCGAGGAAATGTTTTCCCTTGTTATTCATAAGTACCTATCCTCCAGTGTTGTATGTATATAAGTACCTACCTTCCAATGTCTCCCCCTTTTTACTTGAGGAGGACAACTGGTCGAGTTGGACCACAGTTCCACCCAGTCGTTGCATTGCAACAGCAAACGAACAGCTTGTTCTTGTACTTGCTTCATAAAACATGGATGCCATCACCTTCCCCTGAATTAGAGTAAACATCAACATTGTTATGTTTTCTTGAATAATAACAAATCTAATCTGATGAAATAAACAAGGGCCCAATGGGCCCAAATCGCTCACCTGCAATGCAGTGATCTTTTCATATATGGATCCTGCAGTTATTTGAAAGCATGCTACATGACCAATATAATGTCTCTCGGCACTTAAGCTATTCACTAAAAGTCATTTAAAGATTTAAGCATACTTGATCGACGTGACCTTGAATGTGAGTCAGGGTCATTCATTTGAACAAAGTTGGTAGCCCTTCACCCCAGCATGCTACAGACCAAATATCAACTCCCTTGGACGCTTGGTTATTGAGAGGAAGTCGTTTAAAGATTTTAGCCTTTTTGACTGCTGTGACCTTGAATGAAGGTCAAGGTCATTCATTTGAACAAACTTGATAGCCCTTTACCCTAGCATTCTACAGACCCAATATCAACTCCCTGGGACTCTTGGTTATTGAGAAGAAGTCGTTTAAAGATTTTAGCCTTTTTGACTCCTGTGACCTTGAATGTAGGTCAAGGTCATTCATTTGAACAAACTTGGTAGCCCTTCACCCCAGCATGCTACAGACCCAATATCAACTCCCTGGGACTCTTGGTTATTGAGAAGAAGTCGTTTAAAGATTTTAGCCTTTTTGACTCCTGTGACCTTGAATGAAGGTCAAGGTCATTCATTTGAACAAACTTGGTAGCCCTTTACCCCAGCATGCTACAGGCCAAATATTAGGTCTCTGGGACTCTTGGTTATTGAGAAGAAGTCGTTTAAAGATTTTAGCCCTTTTGACTCCTGTGACCTTGAATGAAGGTCAAGGTCATTCATTTTTACAAACTTGGTAGCCCTTTACCCCAGCATGCTACAGACCCAATATCAACTCTCTGGGACTCTTGGTTATTGAGAAGAAGTCATTTAAGGATTTTAGCCTTTTTGACTCCTGTGACCTTGAATGAAAGTCAAGGTCATTCATTTGAACAAACTTGGTAGCCCTTCACCCCAGCATGCTACAGGCCAAATATTAGGTCTCTGGGACTCTTAGTTATTGAGAAGAAGTCGTTTAAAGATTTTAGCCTTTTTGACTCCTGTGACCTTGAATGAAAGTCAAGGTCATTCATTTGAACAAACTTGGTAGCTCTTTACCCCAGCATGCTACAGGCCAAATATTAGGTCTCTGGGACTGTTGGTTATTGAGAAGAAGTCGTTTAAAGATTTTAGCCTTTTTGGCCCCTGTGACCTTGAATGAAGGTCAAGGCCATTCATTTGAACAAACTAGGTAGCCCTTCATCCCAGCATGCTACAGACCCAATATCAACTCCCTGGGACTGTTAGTTATTGAGAAGAAGTCGTTTGAAGATTTTAGCCTTTTTGACCCCTGTGACCTTGAATGAAGGTCAAGGTCATTCATTTGAACAAACTTGGTAGCCCTTCACCCCAGCATGCTACAGGCCAAATATTAGGTCTCTGGGACTCTTGGTTATTGAGAAGAAGTCGTTTAAAGATTTTAGCCTTTTTGACTCCTGTGACCTTGAATGAAAGTCAACGTCATTCATTTGAACAAACTTGGTAGCCCTTCACCCCAGCATGCTACAGACCCAATATCAACTCCCTGGGACTCTTGGTTATTGAGAAGAAGTTGTTTAAAGACTTTAGCCTTTTTGACCCCTGTGACCTTGAATGAAGGTCAAGGTCATTCATTTGAACAAAATTGGTAGCCCTTTACCGCAGCATGCTACAGACCCAATATCAACTCCCTGAGACTCTTGGTTATTGAGAAGAAGTCGTTTAAAGATTTTAGCCTTTTTGACTCCTGTGACCTTGAATGAAAGTCAAGGTCATTCATTTGAACAAACTTGGGAGCCCTTCACCCCAGCATGCTACAGGCCAAATATTAGGCCTCTGGGACTCTTGGTTATTGAAAAGAAGTCGTTTAAAGATTTTAGCCTTTTTGACTCCTGTGACCTTGAATGAAGGTCAAGGTCATTCATTTAAACAAACTTGGCAGCCCTTCACCCCAGCATGCTACAGACCCAATATCAACTCCCTGGGACTCTTGGTTATTGAGAAGAAGTCGTTTAAAGATTTTAGCCTTTTTGACTCCTGTGACCTTGAATGAAAGTCAAGGTCATTCATTTGAACAAACTTGGTAGCCCTTCACCCGAGCATGCTACAGACCCAATATCAACTCCCTGGGACTCTTGGTTATTGAGAAGAAGTCGTTTAAAGATTTTAGCCTTTTTGACTCCTGTGACCTTGAATGAAAGTCAAGGTCATTCATTTGAACAAACTTGGTAGCCCTTCACCCCAGCATGCTACAGACCCAATATCAAGTCCCTGGGACTCTTGGTTATTGAGAAGAAGTCGTTTAAAGATTTTAGCCTTTTTGACTCCTGTGACCTTGAATGAAGGTCAAGGTCATTCATTTGAACAAACTTGGTAGCCCTTCACCCCAGCATGCTACAGACCCAATATCAAGTCCCTGGGTCTTTTGGCTATTTAGAAGAAGTCGTCTAATTTTTTTTTAGCCTTTTTGACTCCTGTGACCTTGAATGAAAGTCAAGGTCATTCATTTGAACAAACTTGGTAGCCCTTTACCCCAGCATGCTACAGACCCAATATCAACTCCCTGGGACTGTTGGTTGTTGAGAAGAAGTCGTTTGAAGATTTTAGCCTTTTTGACTCCTGTGACCTTGAATGAAGGTCAAGGTCATTCATTTGAACAAACTTGGTAGCCCTTCACCCCAGCATGCTACAGGCCCAATATTAGGTCTCTAGGCCTTTTGGTTATTGAGAAGAAGTTGCTTGAATGGAAAGTTGACGCCGGACGGACGGCCGGACGGCCGGACGGCCAGACGGACGGACGGACGACGGACGCCGCGCCACGGCATAAGCTCACTTGCCCTTCGGGCAGGTGAGCTAAAAATCTTTTCCCCTTCGATCAAAGACAGGTAAATACTGTAAAATTTTCAGTAGGTGTAATTATGTGATACTTGAAAATGCAGACTTTAGAGTAAAACATTAAAGTTTACAACTGACATTTTTTGTTTATTATGTCTTTTTAATTCATTATTTTTAATATATATATATGAATATATTTATGGTTCAGATTGATGAAGACAATTGTGTATTGGTTAGACATATGAACATAAAAGATCAACAAAATAAATAAAGTTGATCATCGCTAATATTTTCAGTATGTATTGGCTATCTTCACGTGATTAACTTTAATGTCTTGGTGTTGTTACACCTTAACGATGATAACCTTATTATCTCCCTTGTATCATTGTATGTATTACATCATAATGTCCCTATCAAGTTGTGTTGATCTCATGTTCACATATAAATTGATAATGCTACAGAACAAAGGGAACATTTGGTCTCAATGAGACTGATTTTGTTACTACACTGTCTAATCTTCATGATTTCCACGATTAAGGTCTATTAGTGTATTGGTGCGTCATACCTTTAGAACATAGTCCAAGTGTCTGTCTCTCTGTACTGATAGCCTGAGCTGATGGGCCAGGTTAAACAGATGGTGAAGCTGCCATAAAAAAACAAAAGACAACATCAGGATTATTTCTCACTATTAATATCAGTAGGGATGCTTAATATCCGGATAAAAATCTATAAGACATAAGACGTCCATTTCTATGAGAAGAACTTGGACGTAAATATGAACCAAATCTGTTGTGTATATATTATTATATAGCAAGGAGATGTAAAAGGTGATGGGATGAACGAACAGACATGAGTAAGACTTCCTGTCCCCCAAATGAAGTGGCAGGGGCGTAAAAAGTGCAAAAAGTCCTTGTGATTTTAGTAAGAATCCGAGGTGCATGGTTTGACACTCCCGACCCTTGTCAGTTTGTGTTTCTCTGGAAGCTTGAGAAACGGGCCAGTCTGTGCTGTCATGGTAGTTTCCTTGGGCAAGACACTTTACCCTAATTGCTCTGGATGGCATGAGACAGGCCTCCCATATGTTGTCAGTGAAGTAGTCACCAACTACTACAAGGTGACTCCGTCTCAAAACAACCTTGTCTGTTCACAGGGTGATAAACCAAGCAAATAAACAAACTCAGTAAGAAATTCTGTAATAAATAACATTGAGACAGTTTATATATTACATTAGAACAAAATGTGTCATTAGTTTGGCCGACAATGTGTACCTGATCCTTATTGAAGTTGTTGACAGTGAGAATATGATGACCGGTGAGCCCCGGGGTGGAGTGAAGTAGCCCCAGGGGGTTGAGCAGGTTTTGTGTGATGGGAGGCAGCATCATCCCTTGGTTTGGAGACAGCAGACCAACATCTTTTTTGCCAAAATCTCCACCTCCGAAATCTCTATCTCGGAAGCTGTCCAATCCTGTGACCGGAGGAAAAACAAACTTTAAAAGGACTTCACAGATATGGCAAAATATCTAAACCAACTTTTCCTTTAAACAGAAATTTTGATACATAGTGATATTTCTAATTCCTACTTATAAAATATTGTGGAAACAATTTTTAAATTATGTTTGATTCTTAGTAAACAAGGACAATTTTTATCACCTTTTTCAATATCTTCAATATTGATTTACATATACTGAAATAAAATGGTCATTGATGAAAATAGATTTTCCTGGGTCAAAACAATAATTTAGTGTTAATAACAAGTCTAGATTTGATATCAGCAAAATCAAGCTCAAAGCACCAGCTAAATAGATAAAAAATACCAAAAGTTTTTTCACAGATTTAAACAATTCATAAAGTTAAAAACCTATAATATCATACAGTTTGAATATCTGGTACAACTCTAAATGTGGCATGCTCTACTACAGCCCATACTAGCCTGGAATCTAGAATTTCCAATAAAACAAAACTCCATTGGTTCTTGATCCTTAATGTCCATCTTAATGAGTTACCTCTTCCTCAATACACATGCATGTTAAAATATGTTCCAACAGGCATACAGAGTATTATTTACGTCCCCTACCGACCCCCACTAGCAATTATGGTCCTTTACAAGTGTCTGAAGTTTGATCCAAATCCCTAAAGGAATGAAGCCAAAGAGCACTGTTGACAATAATTTTCTAAAAATAGCAAAGGTATCCTTGACCCAACAACCCTGGAACTGAAAGTCGCCAGAGATATCATGGTCCTTAATTAGTGTGCGAAATTTAATCATTCAAGAAATAAGCTGCTAAAGTGCTGACATTGGATATTCTAAAAATAGTAACAGTGACCTTGACCAAACAAATCTGAAACTGTAATCTGTGCCAGATATTTTTGTCCTTATAAGTGTGTGAAGTTTGACCAAATCCTTCAAGGAATGAAGAAGCTAGAGCGCTCAGGAAGATTTTCTAAAAATAGCAACAGTGACCCTGACCTACACCCAACAACCCTGAAACTCAAACTTCTTCCGAGATACTATGTTCCATTATATCATTGTGTGAATCTTGGTCAAAATCAAAGAATGAAGCCGCTAGAGCACTGACAAACTTTGGGGTACTTTCGCACAAGATGGACGGAGAGAAAAACTAATGTTTCCCCAGGTTTAACAGGTAGGGGAATAAGCTAAGGAAAAAAAAGCATGTTAGGCAATTAAAACTAGTACTGTAGACATTCTGATGAGAACCAATTAAAAGCTTTGTTTTAAAATCTAATATCAATCAACATGCTGTTTTTTCTAGTACATAAACATCAATCCATATGCCAAGTAGGAAAATTTTGTTGAGTTAACATCAAGCTATTTGTGAATTTTATGGTCTATTTTGGTTTATTTCAACACTAAAGACATGTATTTAAGGCATGACACTGAATTCCAAGACATTTCCAGACAAGTGCTGAAGTTCAAGGACTTCCATATCTTGAACTATTAATTAAAGGTAACATGCGTAATGAAGTCACTTTACTACATGTATGACAGAGTTAAGACAGCATGGTCAGGACGGGTTATTTTTGTGGGTGCCATTTGTTTTGTGGAATTGATTTTTGTCATTTTAAGTTTTACAGTTTGAATACTGTTAGAGTACATATTTAAGAAATAAACTGTATTTTAGTGGTAATTCTCTTAAAGCACTCTGCTTAATTAGTAAAAAAAATATAACTACGATCATGCTATTTGTACTTTTGGTATATTGTTTGTGAATACAATAAATGCGCGGAAATTTGAGTGTGCCAAAACAATCATGTTAAGAGTATCAGAGGCAAATTTTCTTTTGCAAAATTGTTCTCTTCATGATTTGCAGTAAAACCATTCACTCTTTATTAATTAATTCAATGATGGTACTACCAAGTCTACACAATATCAATGCTCCACGCAACTAAACATGGCCCTTTCAATATCATATTCTATCCTAAGACAAGACTTCCTCACACACCTTTACCATAACAATGTCACGGTGCTTCTTGTCAGTATTTAAAAATATACTAATAACAAATTTCCCGTGTCAATTTTTAAGTTGTGTATGAACAAAGCAAAAAAAATGCAAAAATAACCTACCCACAAAAATAACCTACCCACAAAAATAACCAGTTAAGTGGTATCATTACGATCTAAATATGGTACATAGAGAAGAGAGTGTAACTAAAGGCACAATTTAAGGCTGTTTCAGTTTCGGTGTCAATGTTATTTTCTTTTCAGTTTTGTATTGAATTCAACGAAAAACTGAACATTTCATATAAAAAAAACCTGAACAATATGGCTATATCAATTCTGAAAACATAGAGTTTTGTGTTAATTAAATGCGAAAATAAAACTGAACAGAGTCAAGCATGATAGTAACATAAAACAGATGTAAACAATAGAGGATATACAAAGAGAGACAATATATATAAATCTACACAGTATATACCTATAGCTCTGTGAATCATTTCTATTTGGCAAGGATCAAAACCAAACAATAAAGAAATAATAACATTTGAATTAAAACCCGTAATGCTTTAAACCACCGTACATCACCAATATCAGTGACAAATGATAAACAGAACATCAGACTTTCCCACTATCCCATTCCATTTCTAGGTCTACATGATGAAAGTGTCACTCACCACATGGTCCTGGCACTTTTTTTTTTCAATACATTTGAAATTTGGGTTACAGTAATTGTTCCTTGACCTTTGACCCTTGTGGCTTTGGGTTACAGTAATTTGCTCCTTGACCTTTGACCCCTGTGACTTTGGGTTACAGTAATTGTTCTTCGACCTTTGACCCCTGTGACTTTGGGTTACAGTAGTTTGTTTCTTGACATTTGAACCTTGTGACTTCGGGTTACAGTAATCTTTTCCTTGACCTTTGACCCCTGTGACTTTGGTTTACAGACCCCTGTGACTTTGGGTTACAGTAATTTGCTTGCTCACCTTTGACCCCTATGACTTTGGGTTACAGTAATTTGTTCCTTGACCTTTGACTTTGTGTTACATTAATTTGTTCAATGACCTTTGACCCTTGTAATCTTAAGAGTGCATTACAGTAACTTGTTTGATTAAGTAACTTTGAAAGATTGAGATACAGTAATCAATTTGATACGAATGATAACAGAATCCATCTTGAGGGTGGATTTCACCAGATTGTTTGACTTCATTAAACTAAGGAATATCAAGTATGTCATGACTCTAAGTCTGGTGATTATGTAAAGGACATTTTAAAGCACATTTGACACATTGTAATGAATGTGGATTGATGTACTTTGTGGAAGTTTATCAGCTAAAGACCACATACCATGGCTAAAGGACTCATATTTCATTTGAAGAAGTTGCTTAGTGACTTTAAGCCTTGTGATTTTGCAAAGAACATTTTAAAGCACATATTCCAAACTGGAACAGTGAAATTTGCCCAATAAATCCCTGGTATATGTTATAAACTTGTTTTCTGTATAGTTTTCAGATTCTGGACTTGCCAATTATAAACGATTAACAGACAACTATACAGTAGACTTACTCTGTCTTTCTGGTCGCACCTCTTTGATACCTGAGTCAACCTCAGAGATATCATTGGCTGTAAATTACAAACAAATCTCTAACAATGACGGGATAGAAACAAGGATTACACAGGCTACAAACAAATCGCAACAACTCCATTTAAACTGAGATGGTTAAAAACAAGAGAAATTAAATGTATAATCAATCCCAAACCTATATAATAAAATTTGTACAGGGCAAGTATGCCTTAAAAATTTTGTTTTCAAAATGTTGTCCCTTTCAAATGTCTAGCATCCCTTCTCTTGCCTGTAGCAAAAACCCACCAGAGATATTGCAGAATTATAGATATTAGTTTCTTGAAACAACCAAAGGGAAATTTTCTATGAACTGAATCGCTACCCAAAAAGGAAGCATATTATGAGTTTAAAACTAAGGCCTGTACAGTATTAATTCATGGGATTTTCAAGGGTAAATAAACAAAGAGACTCACCACCAAAAGGGCAGTAGGTATCCGACACCCTGCCTCTCATGCGATCAGAGTACCGGTCAGAACTGGACAGCACAGGTTTACGGGGACTGGATGGTTCTGAGGAGGGCTGAGATGAAGCACACACTCCCATTGTGGGAATATGGACCGACAACTGATCGCCAGACGACCTTGACACGAGGACCTGGCTCCGAACATCTATACCTTGGCCCGGCTGAGAGAGCACCTGTAAATAAGGTATTGCTTTGTTAGGGATTCTGAACTTTACAAACCTTACAATGACCTTTAACACTCACATTGACCTTTAAACCGCTTATTGACCTTTTGACCCCACATTGACTTTTTAACCCCTTACTGACCTTTTGACCCCACATTGACCTTTTAACCCCTTATTGACCTTTTGACCCACTTTTGATTTAGGATCATATCCTTACCTCTCCATCGATATAGGCCACCTCTCCCCGAAGAACCACACGTTTGACACGGCCGGTGACCTCCATGCCCTCGAATGGTGTCCACTTTGACTTTGTAAAAGGCATGGCTGAGGGAATTGTCCAGCGTGAATCCATCTCTACTTCGATGTAAGTGTCTGGCTGGTCAGGCAGGTTGAAGATACGTTTTGGGTTTGTGTAAAGCCTTGCTACTAGTCCCTGTAATAAACAGTTCTTTTAATTCACTCCCATGTATCATCATAAGGTCTTCATACTGAATTAACCACATTATCAAACTGCTTTGTTTGTTTACAATCATGGTTCATACAGACATCGATCAAGTCATCAAGTTAAAGACTTTTCTAGGACTTTCTGAGATTAAATTCAAATTCCCTTCCAAGACTCTCCTTGGGGAGACTGATCAACATTTGTTGAAACCATGACAGTTACGTCGTCTAATAGTCTTGTGCTCAGTCACATTAAAAATGTTATATTACACATTGTATTGGTTGTACATCCCAACAAAGACTAGATCACTGACACTCTGAAACTTATTTTTTTGAATATTTCTATTAAAATGTTATTATATCTACTTTAGCTTATTTCAACACAAAGACATGAATTTAAGGACTTTTCAAGACATTTATGCCAAACTCCAAGATGACTTTTAAGTCATGACACTGAATTCTGTGACGTGTGAGTTTCTGGAGGTGGAGGAAAGCTGGAGTATCCACAGAAAAACCACTGGCTTATGATCTGTACCAGGCAACTGTCCCATGTGGGTTTCAAACTCGCAACCCAGAGGTGGAGGGACTAGTGATAAAGTGTTGGGACACCTTAACCACTCTGGCCATGTGAATTAAAATGCGAAACATTTGAAAGTGTAATAAATCAACTGGAAGTTTTCGACAACACTATAATCATAGATAAACCTCGGTAGTATAGAATGTATGAATTGATACACAATCATATACGACTGAATAAGTGTTACTATGTAACCAAACAAACCTCCATAGTGAGTCGCCCATCATTGACGGCGGTCAGAAGGAGTGGCAGCATGGTCTCAAGACCGGGGAACCCAGGCGGCGGCTTCTCCGAGTTCTTCTCCTCCACAGCATGGGGTGCTAAATAAAAAACAGGTTAGATAACTCTTTATATCAAATTTAAGTAGTTTCCCGCGCTCACATTTCAAATGCTCTTTTATTTTCAAATTTTTCATGTTTTTTTCCTCAAAATTGATAAAATAAATGTTCTGTACATGTTTATTTTGCAAGAATTTTACAAAGTTGTTGAGATTTAACCTTCTCACAAATTGTCCAGGAAGTTTTAATACTGAATTTCATATATTAACAATGAATGCCATTGCAATCTCCATTTACCAATGAACTACCAGTTTCAAACCAGCACATACAAATCTATCATTTCTTAGAGTAAAGAGAGTCCTACCATGATCTGTAGCAAAACAGTCTATAATATCCATGTTGTCCCACAGGGCCTGTTGATCTTCTTTGGAGCTGACCTCAGGTTTGACCTGACCCCGGAGGTGACCTATGCGGTCAAGGTCATCTGAGGTCAAGAAGAGGTGGTGCGGAGCCACCTCACAGGTCACAGCCAAACCCTTCTCCTTGGCAGCACGTATCACAAGAATCTATCAACCAATCAGAACATAATACAGGAACTATTTTCTGATTGGACAAGACAAAATGCAGCATATTGATTTGTTCTTCAGCTGTGCTGTTAATACTCTGCTAAAATTTTGAAATATTTTTTGAGTATCTGATTACTTGATATATTTATTTTATTTAATTGAATTGAATTGAACTTAAAATACATTAAAACCGGTTTCATTTTCTCTCTATCTAATATACAAAGTTACTGATCAGTGCAAAATAGTAAAATAACTCTATGCCAAGCAACTTTACATTTCATCTATTTTTATTGAAGTCACAATATGATAATTTAAGTGAACTCATGCCATTCAAGCATACACAATCACCTACCTCCTCCTTTCGGGCGACATGACAGATATGTACTGGACGTTTGTATAGCTCTGATAGAAGGATGACAGCAGCCGTGTGAATCCTCTCTGCGTGAGTACACAGCGTCAGGTTCTTAGGGCCAGTGCTCGAAGTGCTGTCACAAAGGAAAATCTGTCTTTTACATGTGTACAACAACAATCTGACAACATCAGGTACAAAGGGTTAATTTTAAAATCTAGAAGAAGTCTTTTCCGCTTACCCTTGACATGTATATCCCCACTTTTAACAGAGATTTCCTAGCGAGGGTTTGGGCAGGGAAGTCATAATGACAATACAACGACGTCGACAATTCAACCATGTTAGGGCAAAACAGAGTAAGTGAAAAATAACCATCCACTCCCTTGGGAGAGAGATGGATGCAAAAAACTTGGCAAGCCTTTGTTTGTCAACTTCAGAATCTTCCCATTGGGTCGAGATCTCCCTGTTTCATCCCCAAGGGTATGAAAGATTCTATAATTATTCGGGAAACCCAGAGACATATTCTGCATGAATGCCTTAACCTAATCAGGATATAGCTAAATGGCTTCTCTGTGAGATTCTAACTAATATCAGGTGATATCTAATAGGCAACACCTCCACAGGTAAATCTCACCAAGTTCAGTGTAGAGAAAACTTTACCAAGTCAGAAAACTTACGAGGAAAGAATCCTCATTGAACCTCTACTCGTAAAACACATCTTTTGAACTTGGACTTACCTTCATCCAGATGGAGAGGTCGTCAAGCTGGAGTGTTGTGAAGGTTTCATTCAGGTACATCTTGAGAGCGGCAGCGCGTGAGCCAATCTGGGGTAGGGTCTGGTAGTTATTGCTGCTAGCCCCGACAAACACACCATAGTCACACCGAGCCCCAGCCTTCGCACACTATCAACAGGGTTCAAAGTCTATTACTTACCATCATATAGTTTTAAATTACACAATAGTTTCATACAATCACAGGGCGTCCGGTACACCCTTGAGAGTACAATTTTTCACTTCCCAAATTGAGATATGTCTCATGGATCCAAAGGGACATGTCTATTTGACATTACATGTCTTGACCCTTTAGATTTCTTGGAAATGGTGATTTCACTTCTGAAATTGCTAAAAGTCAAAGGTCAACAAGAAATGTTGCCTCACAACAATCATTCAATGTGTAATTAATATCAGTTGTACTATACATTGTTGGTATAACTGGTTGTGAAGGAAATATTGTCTTTTTAAGGTGAAATATTTGACAAATTAATTAAGATTATATTGTGATGCTTTTGAAGAAACTTTGATTAACAAACTTATTGCCTGATTGAAGTTTCTTTTTCATAAGAATCACCTACAAATGAAACTAAAGTGAGAGCCTCTCAAAGAATGTTGAACTTAGCAGTGGTAACTATGACAATGCATGTTCTGACATCTAGTTTCACCTGTAAATATAAGCCCAAGGAATGACGGTGAACCTCACTAGTGGCAGCCGTCATGAAATGCTTGCATTAAAAGTTTAGGAAATTATTTCAAATCAATTTCAAGGCAATGAAGGTTGTAAATTTCACATAAATGAAATAACTGCAATTTTGTGATATGTTTTCTGGTAACTTGAGAGGGAAATGTAATTTAAAAGTAATTCTATCAAAATAACAACATAGAAGTCACTGATACCAGATAAAGGATAGCATAGAAGTCTATCATAGGTAACACCATGGAACCAATACCATGACAACCCGAGCCCACAATAACACAATAACTGGAGGCCACTAACCTTCTGTGTGAGGCCAAACGCTGCCTCGTCTACAGTGGGAGGGTTGGTATTAGGCATGGCCAGTATCATGGTCACTCCTCCAGCCAGAGCAGCAGCTGTAGCAGACGACCAATCCTCCTTGTGTGTGGCTCCAGGCTCTCTCACATGGACATGGACGTCAATAAACCCTGTAACCATCACACGTACAGTAGACATTTCAACATATACACAAATCAATTTCATTTACTGAAGTCCTTTTGTATAATCTAGGGTATGTAAGAACAAAATGTTTCTATATATTGAAGTTAATGTGTAAATTGAGATAAAACAAGAATTTACAAATTGGTCCTGAATATGAACAAATACAAATTTAAGAAAACACACACAACTACAATTAGATATTGTTTCTTTGAGCAAAAACTAAAGCCTCCCTTTCTACCTTATTAGGCATTGAATTTTTTTGCTCTACATCAAACTTTGACCTTGACAAGGTCGCAATGATCAAATGACAGCACTGTATTTTGTCAAGATATCGTCAATGGTTAAGAAGTTATGGTCCCTATGAAATTTGCACATATTTGACCTTTGACCTGGAAGTCAAGGCTACAATGATCCAATGACAACAATAAAGAGCAATCAAGCAACTTTCATCACAATACATTGATAACGGTTTAAGAGTTATTGCCAAGACAAATGATGGAAAAATATGTGTTATTGATCTGTGTGACCTTGAATTTTACCTGGAAGTCTGATTGACTTGTGTGACATTGACACTCACTTGGAAGTCAGATTGACTTGTATGACCTTGACACTCACCTGGACGTCAGATTGACCTCTGTGACCTTGACACTCACCTGGAAGTCAGATTGACCTCTGTGACCTTGACACTCACCTGGATGTCGGATTGACATTTGTGACCTTGACACTCACCTGGAAGTCGGATTGACCGGTGTGACCTTGACACTCACCTGGAAGTCAGATTGACCTCTGTGACCTTGACATTCACCTGGAAGTCAGATTGACCTCGGTAACCTTGACACTCACCTGGAAGTCAGATTTACCTCTGTGACCTTGACACTCACCTGGATGTCGGATTGACCTCTGTGACCTTGACACTCACCTGGATGTCGGATTGACATTTGTGACCTTGACACTCACCTGGAAGTCTGATTGACCGGTGTGAAGCGATACAATCTATGTGTGTTTTGACTGGAGGTGACCCCTGTATCCTTCTCAAAGCCTGAAAAATCACAAATGTCATCACTAATGTTGACTATTTGTTTCCATGGTAACCAAATATATATCAAAACAGGAAACTCCTACTCTTTGACAGTTTTGGAGGTATATTTTGGGAAAACTTAAAATCGGGGATTCTTGACTGTGTTTTCATGGTACCAATGGACAATTTGAAACTGATACCTGCTACATGGCAAAATGCACTACTGGATTACTGGATTGATATTTGTAGAAAGTTTTGTAAAATTATCTTGAATAGTTTCAGTGATATGCTCCAGAAATGCTCAAATTTGTGATTTTTACTATTTGTTTCCATGGTAGCCATGAAAAATTATTGAACCTGTAAACTGTTTCATAGAATTAAAGCACAACTACTCTAAGCCTGATTGATAGATAAGTGTAGAAAGTTTGTTGAGTTATCTAGAACGGTTTTGGAGATATGCTCCAGACACACCCTGAAATGGACAGATAGAACTTGTATTTCCTCGCCAAACTTTATTAGGTGGGGATAATTACAACCCTTCTGAGGGTAATCATATCACTATTGACAGTCTTATTTCATTTTTATTTGATTCACGCAAGCTATGGAAGTTTTTTGGGAAGTAAAATATTTGATATTTTATTAAGACATACCTCGACGATAAGCTTGGTACACTTGACGTCTGTGATGAGTGGTACAGAGTAGTCCACAGCCATTCGCCGAGTTTTGTAGCCCTGGGTCACAAACGACGAAGCTCTGTAAGAACCTGCATTTCTTAATGGCAAGTTAATGACCAGGTCAAACATATTGTCAGCTAGGTAGTCGGCAATGGTACGCTGTTCCCCGCCATTCTTTACCTCCCCTGTGTCTTCGTACGGCCAATCAACAGGTTTTATCTACAAAGACAGAAAATAAATCAATTTCTCTTTTGGTATACGACAGAAAAGACAAAAAGAAAAATTGAAAGTTTGACCTTTGACCTTTAACCTTGACCAGTGACCACCTAAAATATAATCAGGTGGTGAACTTAATGCTATGATGCGAATATGAACTAAATATGTCTTACGAGATATCTTGTACACATACTTTAGCAGGATGCACGGATTCGACTGATTACAGGTACCAGTAATATACAGTGTCCACCTTTAGTAAGTGGGTGTACGATTACAGGTGAATTGTGTTTATTTCAGAAGATTATTTTTAGAAATATCTTGGTAGGGGCACATGTTCACTGCTCTCAAACGGTCTTTTGTTAAAATTAAGACTGAGATATTGTATTGACAAATAAGTGCTGTACTCAATATTGTAATGCATCAATTATCATTCCCAGAAAATAAGAGGAACATTAATTTTACAGGTGAATTTTTATTTATTGGGTTAAATACAACACTCAGTTTATACCTGTATGCCACATAATTCAGAAGTCAGATATAATCCAGACACAGTATGACAAGAACAGGTTTGGTTTACAGGCTAAATGAGTTTACCTGTAGCCCGTGTGTGTTGTAGAAGTCGGCCGTGCCCATACTGGCATACAAATTGTAACCCATCTTCAGTAGAGTCTTCACTGTAGGTAGCAGCTCGGTCTTAGACTGTCAGACAAACAGAATATGTAACTTGTATTAGACTGTCAGATAAACAGAATATTTAACTTGTATCATACTGTCAGAACAGAATATGTAACTTGTATGAGACTGTCAGATAAACAGAATATGTAACTTGTATCATACTGTTAGACAAACAGGATATGTAACTTGTATCATACTGTTAGACAAACAGAATATGTAACTTGTATGAGACTGTCAGATAAACAGAATATGTAACTTGTATGAGACTGTCAGATAAACAGAATATGTAACTTGTATGAGACTGTCAGATAAACAGAATATGTAACTTGTATGAGACTGTCAGATAAACAGAATATGTAACTTGTATGAGACTGTCAGATAAACAGAATATGTAACTTGTATGAGACTGTCAGACAAACAGAATATGTAACTTGCAATTGTATGAGACTGTCATAAAGAAAGGTATTTTATAACATGTACCATACCAATTTCTAGAAACTCTATAAGGTTTCATTTTTCCTTGGTGTAACCAAAAGTTTAGGATGTATTTTTTGCTAAAATTGTGAAATAAATTTTTCCATTTTATCTTTTTTTTTTTTTTTGCAATTTTCTTTTATTTTCAAAGATAACAAAAATTAGTTTTGTTGATCTTCCTGTAGATTTTCAAAAAGGTCTGCATGTCAATCTATCTAGTTCAAATATAGCTCTTGTTTTATTAATATGGGATAATTAAGTGTTTAAGGAAGTATTTATGGGATAATTAAGTGTTTAAGGAAGTATTTTCTTGTCATTTTCTAGTCCTTAAACAGAGACAATAATGTTGATCCATCTAAACACTTACCTTGAAGCTTCCTATGGAAAGAAGAATGTTTTTGCGTGGAATTTTGAACCCAGTGGATATTTGAGCTTTCAGATAAGCTTCATAGCGGTTCTCACCAAAACATGCCACCTCTCCGGTACTCGCCATTTCAACCCCGAGTAGAACATCGGCGCCGTGTAGCCTTGAGAAGGAGAACATTGGGACCTGAAGGAAAACAATGACAATGAAATACAATAATGACAAAGAAATACAACAATGACAAAGAAATACAACAATGACAAAGAAATACAACAATGACAATGAAATACAACAATGATAAAGAAATACAACAATGACAAAGAAATACAACAATGATAATGAAATACAGTTTTATTGTATTAATCTGTGTACCTCCCTTTTTAGTTTTTAATGGATTTCCAGATTTCCATTTATCTCACACCAATAATCCAAAAAATCCTCAGTTGGTCTACAGATATACACAGGTTGCCCCAAATTAATTTCTCTTGTTGTATGTGAGCTAGTCTATAGGAGGAAATTTTTGTATGAAATAAGTAAGAATTTTTTAAGTTATTAGAATCCCAAATAACTGATGTCATAACATATGAAACAAACATATATATAGCTCCAGTTGACCAAGATTCTAAATTTTGAATTGCAAAATTATTTTCAGATATTCCCCAATATTTTTTTTTTTTGTATAGGATTTTCAATATCAGCGTTTTGATTTCAGTATCTTATGTGAGAGAATTTTCAAACAACTAAACATTAATATGGCTTGGCCTAACCTGTACACAATAATGTTGAACTTTACATGCCTACCTTGACTGCTACTTTGCCGACTCCATACAGAACATTGATGGGTTCCAGCTTCTCACCCTTAATCACTCTTGTTGCCGTGGCGATGAAGTCATGATCCAAGGCTTTAGATATAAATGGAAATGACCTTGACACCCGTACATTGCACTCAATGACCTTCAGTTGATTGTCCTAGATTTGAATGGAAAAATCAAATTAATGTGTATTTGCCTACTTAATTTACAAAAATATATTACCAACATTGTATCCATATTGACTTACTTTCAATATCTGCCTCCATTGGCTATGAGCTGCAGATTTGATGAGCCAATCACCTCTAAAACTTATCTCCCTTCTCTATGAGCTACATATAAAATAGTCCAGTGACTTCTAAGGTTTACCTACCTTGGCTATGAGTTGGAAATTAAATGGTCCAGTGACTTCTAAGTCTAATCTACCCGTTCTATGAGCTGGCAATTAAATGGTCCAATGACTTTTAAGATTTACCTATCTTGGTTATGAGTTGGATTACATGGTCCAGTGACTTCTAAGTTTTGTTTTTTTTGTTTTTTTGTTTTGGAAATTTTTTATTTTCTTCCATACATATGCATGCATGTAGCAATACATAATATTGGTGTATATTTAATTGCAGCAATTACACTTTTTCATATGCTAAATAAAATTTGCTTATCGATACATGGAGTATACCTCAGATGCAGTTTCGTCACAATACATTAAATCTTGCAATTTATTAGTGTCGCATAAAATGAATATGTTCATCACGATTTCATATGATCTCATGACTTCTAAGGTTTACCTACCTTGGCTATGAGCTGAAGATTGAATGGTCCAGTGACTTCTAAGGTTTACCTACCTTGGCTATGAGCTGAAGATTGAATGGTCCAGTGACTTCTAAGGCTCGACCAATAGCACAGCAGATCAGTCTGATTTTGGCCAGCGTTTCCTCATTGAGATCTTGGGGAGGAGTAACTAGAGTTGCGTCCCCTGAATGAACTCCTGCATTTTCTACATGCTCCGAAACAGCCATACAGATCACTTCACCGTCACTGGCCACAGCGTCAACATCAATTTCCTATAATGAGAAATGTCTATAGTTGTAATTCACACTTCAGACAAATTGTTGGTATCATAAAATTTTTTAAGCAGCACTTACTTTCAAGCTTAGCAGAAAATTGACATAATGAATAATAGACATTTTATTCATCATTTATATAAAAATATTTTTAGGTAAATTACTTTAAGCGTCTCTATCAAAAGGAAGGGGGACTTGTATCTTATAAACTATTTGACCTAAAGTAATGCCGACCAGGACATTTATATCAACTACACAAATGACCTTGGTGAGGTCAGCAACTGACCTTGGCTTCAAGGATGAACTTTGAGATGACCACAGGGTTGTCCTTGGACAGTGCACTGGCCTGAGTGAGGAAAGTCTCCAGATCGTGGTGGGAGTGTGCCACATTCATAGCCGCTCCACTGAGTACGTATGACGGCCGCACCAGACATGGGTAACCAACCTCTTCACAGAATTTCTTTGCAGTCTGAAGAATCAAATCAACTGAAGTTCAAAATCTTACATCTACCTGCCAAAGAGGTTGACTCATTGCTGACTTGACTAAATGATTTAAACTGCTGTTTTGTAGTTTTTTAGGTTTCCAGCAATCAGCAGGAAGGAAGCAAATCAATGGTGAGCAATTACTAAAATTTACACTTAAAGACTTTTTTGTATGAGTGCTTAATATTGTTTCCACTTTCAGAAGTCCAACTTTACAGAGTCAAAAAAATGTAAAAATGTTCAATTACCATAAATGAACTTTTTCATTCCAAAAGTTGATAATAAAATCTGCACAAAAATCAATAAATGTTCAGTCGATTATTCATCAATTCTCCCTGATGGGAAGCGCGTGACTGTATAAACTAACCTCCATGTTGGTGAGTTCCTTCCACTGGGGCTGACTAATCCCCATGTTGTCAAGCATTCTGGAGAACTTGAATCGATTCTCTGCATTGTCTATACTTTCCGGAGAAGTACCCAGTATCCGAGCCTGAAACAAATAACAGTCGTGTGTTTCAGTACAGAAACTCAAACTTAACAGTTTTGTAGGAAATTCCTATTATGAACTCTGATTTGAGACATAACCTCTAAACTGTGAAATTTAAACAATCATATAATGCCCATGTGGGTATCCGGAATTAAAACAATTATATAATGCCTTTGTGGGTATCCGGAATTAAAACAATCATATAATGCCCTTGTGGGTATCCTGATATTAAAACAATTATATAATGCCTTTGTGAGTATCCTGATATTAAAACAATTATATAATGCCCTTGTGGGTATCCTGATATTAAAACAATTATATAATGCCCTTGTGGGTATCCTGATATTAAAACAATTATATAATGCCCATGTGGGTATCCTGATATTAAAACAATTATATAATGCCCTTGTGGGTATCCTGATATTAAAATAATTATATAATGCCCTTGTGGGTATCCTGATATTAAAACAATTATATAATACCCTTGTGGGTATCCTGATATTAAAACAATCATATAATGCCCTTGTGGGTATCCTGATATTAAAACAATCATATAATGCCCTTGTGGGTATCCTGATATTAAAACAATCATATAATGCCCCTGTGGGTATCCTGATATTAAAACAATTATATAATGCCCTTGTGGGTATCCTGATATTAAAACAATTATATAATGCCCTTGTGGGTATCCTGATATTAAAACAATTATATAATGCCCTTGTGGGTATCCTGATATTAAAACAATTATATAATGCCCTTGTGGGTATCCTGATATTAAAACAATTATATAATGCCCTTGTGGGTATCCTGATATTAAAACAATCATATAATGCCCTTGTGGGTATCCTGATATTAAAACAATTATATAATGCCCTTGTGGGTATCCTGAATTAAAACAATCATATAATGCCCTTGTGGGTATCCTGATATTAAAATAATTATATAATGCCCTTGTGGGTATCCTGATATTAAAACAATTATATAATGCGTTTGTTGGTATCCTGATATTAAAACAATTATATAATGCGTTTGTGGGTATCCTGAATTAAAACAATTATATAATGCCCTTGTGGGTATCCTGAATTAAAACAATTATATAACGCCCTTGTGGGTATCCTGATATTAAAACAATTATATAATGCCCTTGTGGGTATCCTGAATTAAAACAATTATATAATGCGTTTGTGGGTATCCTGAATTAAAACAATTATATTATGCCCTTGTGGGTATCCTGAATTAAAACAATTATATAATGCCCTTGTGGGTATCCTGATATTAAAACAATTATATAATGCGTTTGTGGGTATCCTGAATTAAAACAATTATATAATGCCCTTGTGGGTATCCTGAATTAAAACAATTATATAACGCCCTTGTGGGTATCCTGATATTAAAACAATTATATAATGCCCTTGTGGGTATCCTGAATTAAAACAATTATATAATGCCCTTGTGGGTATCCTGAATTAAAACAATTATATAATGCGTTTGTTGGTTTCCTGATATTAAAACAATTATATAATGCCCTTGTGGGTATCCTGAATTAAAACAATTATATAATGCCCTTGTGGGTATCCTGAATTAAAACAATTATATAATGCCCATGTGGGTATCCTGAATTAAAACAATTATATAGCAACCTTGTAGGTATCCTGAATTAAAACAATTATATAATGCCCTTGTGGGTATCCTGAATTAAAACAATTATATAATGCGTTTGTTGGTTTCCTGATATTAAAACAATTATATAATGCCCTTGTGGGTATCCTGAATTAAAACAATTATATAACGCCCTTGTGGGTATCCTGAATTAAAACAATTATATAATGCCCTTGTAGGTATCCTGAATTAAAACAATTATATAATGCCCTTGTGGGTATCCTGAATTAAAACAATTATATAATGCGTTTGTTGGTTTCCTGATATTAAAACAATTATATAATGCCCTTGTGGGTATCCTGAATTAAAACAATTATATAATGCCCTTGTGGGTATCCTGAATTAAAACAATTATATAATGCCCTTGTGGGTATCCTGAATTAAAACAATTATATAACGCCCTTGTAGGTATCCTGAATTAAAACAATTATATAGCAACCTTGTAGGTATCCTGAATTAAAACAATTATATAACGCCCTTGTGGGTATCCTGAATTAAAACAATTATATAGCAACCTTGTAGGTATCCTGAATTAAAACAATTATATAACGCCCTTGTGGGTATCCTGAATTAAAACAATTATATAACGCCCTTGTGGGTATCCTGAATTAAAACAATTATATAATGCCCTTGTGGGTATCCTGAATTAAAACAATTATATAACGCCGTTGTGGGTATCCTGAATTAAAACAATTACATAACGCCGATGTGGGTATCCTGAATTAAAACAATTACATAACGCCGTTGTGGGTATCCTGAATTAAAACAATTACATAATGCCCTTGTGGGTATCCTGAATTAAAACAATTACATAACGCCGTTGTGGGTATCCTGAATTAAAACAATTACATAACGCCGTTGTGGGTATCCTGAATTAAAACAATTATATAATGCCCTTGTGGGTATCCTGAATTAAAACAATTATATAATGCCCTTGTGGGTATCCTGAATTAAAACAATTATATAATGCGTTTGTTGGTATCCTGATATTAAAACAATTATATAATGCCCTTGTGGGTATCCTGAATTAAAACAATTATATAATGCCCTTGTGGGTATCCTGAATTAAAACAATTATATAATGTCCTTTTGGGTATCCTGATATTAAAACAATTATATAATGCGTTTGTTGGTATCCTGATATTAAAACAATTATATAATGCCCTTGTGGGTATCCTGAATTAAAACAATTATATAATGTGTTTGTGGGTATCCTGAATTAAAACAATTATATAATGCCCTTGTGGGTATCCTGAATTAAAACAATTATATAATGTCCTTGTGGGTATCCTGAATTAAAACAATTATATAATGTCCTTGTGGGTATCCTGAATTAAAACAATTATATAATGCCCTTGTGGGTATCCTGATATTAAAACAATTATATAATGTCCTTGTGGGTATCCTGAATTAAAACAATTATATAATGCCCTTGTGGGTATCCTGATATTAAAACAATTATATAATGCCCTTGTGGGTATCCTGATATTAAAACAATTATATAATGCCCTTGTGGGTATCCTGATATTAAAACAATTATATAATGCCCTTGTGGGTATCCTTACTGAGTCTTGACAGGTACATCAGCTGTGGTGTCAAAATATATAAAGTTGCGTCTTAGCTGGTAAATCAATGATTTGACCCAACCTGCTATTTTTGTTACTTGATGATAAAAATAAAGCAGATTATAAACCTGACTGTGTGTGGGAGACTACCTACTTGTTGTCTGTGAAGTGCCATGGCCATGTTGTTTGGGAGTTGTCCCCCCATTGATAGGATAATGCCCTCCGGATCCTCCATGGCGTAGATGTCCATCACAGTCTGAAACATTGACCTTGGTATATCACCTGTTACAGATCCTGAGTTAGACGCAGATATATTCAAGGACTATCAATGTAAGATCTGTAGCCCCTGTCTTTTCATGACTCACATTTTTGGTGTTTTACCAAAGTTTGAAGGGAAATAAATGCAAAATGTAGTATAAAATAGTTTTCTATATAAATTTTGCTTGAAAGTTATCTATTTATTGTGAATTTGTTTAATGTTAAAACAGAAACTCTGGAAATCATAACATTTATAGTTCATTTTGGGATCTTTAGTAAAGTACCTATTTGCAGATGTTCTTGAATTGGAAATTGGAAAACTGTAAAACAGTATTCTACTCTTAGAGGGATATGACTCTGCTTGGTTAAATTTCTGCTGTCATATTAGTTAAGGTAGCATTATTTACCTCGAAAGAGATCTCGTCGAAGTAGAGACGGTCACACATATCGTAGTCGGTACTGACAGTCTCTGGGTTGTAGTTGACCATGATAGTTTTGTGGCCCATCTATAACATAAAACATGTATAAATTCTTCTGAAAATGTCAGTACATGATCAACCAATATTGTAACAAGGGCCCAATGGGCCCAAATCGCTCACCTGCAATGCAGTGATCTTTACATATATGGATCCTGCAGTTATTTGAAAGCATGCTACAGGACCAATATAATGTCTCTTTGCACTTTGGCTTTTCACTAAAAGTCATTTAAAGATTTAAGCATACTTGATAGACGTGACCTTGAATGTGAGTCAGGGTCATTCATTTGAAAAAACTTGGTAGCCCTTCACCCCAGCATGCTACAGACCCAATATTAACTCCATGGGACTCTTGGTTATTGAGAAGAAGTCGTTTCAAGATTTTAGCCTTTTTGACTCCTGTGACCTTGAATGAAGATCAAGGTCATTCATTTGAACAAACTTGGTAGCCCTTTACCCCAGCAATTTACAGACCCAATATCAACTCCCTGGGACTCTTGGTTATTAAGAAGAAGTCGTTTAAAGATTTTAGCCTTGACTCCTGTGACCTTGAATGAAGGTCAAGGTCATTCATCTGGACAAAATTGAGAGCCCTTCACCCCAGCATGCTACAGGCCAAATATTAGGTCTCTGGGACTGTTGGTTATTGAGAAGAAGTCATTTAAAAATTTAAGCCTTTTTGACTCCTGTGACCTTGAATGAAGTTGAAGGTCATTCAATTGAAAAAACTTGGTAGCCCTTTACCGCAGCATGCTACAGACCCAATATCAACTCCCCGGGACTCTTGGTTATTGAGAAGAAGTCGTTTAAAAATGTTAGCCTTTTTGACTCCAGTGACCTTGAATGAAGATCAAGGTCATTCATTTGAACAAACTTGGTAGCCCTTTACCCCAGCATGCTACAGGCCAAATATTAGGTCTCTGGGACTGTTGGTTATTGAGAAGAAGTCGTTTAAAGATTATAGCCTTTTTGACTCCTGTGACCTTGAATGAAGGTCAAGGTCATTCATCTGGACAAAATTGAGAGCCCTTCACCCCAGCATGCTACAGGCCAAATATTAGGTCTCTGGGACTGTTGGTTATTGAGAAGAAGTCATTTAAAAATTTAAGCCTTTTTGACTCCTGTGACCTTGAATGAAGGTGAAGGTCATTCAATTGAACAAACTTGGTAGCCCTTTACCGCAGCATGCTACAGACCCAATATCAACTCCCCGGGACTCTTGGTTATTGAGAAGAAGTCGTTTAAAAATGTTAGCCTTTTTGACTCCAGTGACCTTGAATGAAGATCAAGGTCATTCATTTGAACAAACTTGGTAGCCCTTTACCCCAGCATGCTACAGGCCAAATATTAGGTCTCTGGGACTGTTGGTTATTGAGAAGAAGTCGTTTAAAGATTTTAGCCTTTTTGACTCCTGTGACCTTGAATGAAGGTCAAGGTCATTCATTTGAACAAACTTGGTAGCCCTTCACCTCAGCATGCTATAGACCCAATATCAACTCCCTGGGACTCTTGGTTATTGAGAAGAAGTTGTTTAAAGATTTTAGCCTTTTTGGCCCCTGTGACATTGAATGAAGGTCAAGGTCATTCATTTGAACAAACTAGGTAGCCCTTCACCCCAGCATGCTACAGACCCAATATCAACTCCCTGGGACTATTGGTTATTGAGAAGAAGTCGTTTCAAGATTTTAGCCTTTTTGACTCCTGTGACCTTGAATGAAGGTCAAGGTCATTCATTTGAACAAACTTGGGAGCCCTTCACCCCAGCATGCTACAGGCCAAATATTAGGTCTCTGGGACTCTTGGTTATTGAGAAGAAGTCGTTTAAAATTTTTTAGCCTTTTTGACTCCTGTGACCTTGAATGAAGGTCAAGGTCATTCATTTGAACAAACTTGGTAGCCCTTTACCCCAGCATGCTACAGACCCAATATCAATTCCCTGGGACTCTTGGTTATTGAGAAGAAGTCGTTTAAAGATTTTAGCCTTTTTGACTCCTGTGACCTTGAATGAAGGTCAAGGTCATTCATTTGAACAAACTTGGGAGCCCTTCACCCTAGCATGCTGCAGGCTTAATATTAGGTCTCTGGAACTGTTGGTTATTGAGAAGAAGTCGTTTAAAGATTTTAGCCTTTTTGACTCCTGTGACCTTGAATGAAGGTCAAGGTCATTCATTTGAACAAACTTGGTAGCCCTTCACCTCAGCATGCTACAGACCCAATATCAAGTCCCTGGGTCTTTTGACTATTTAGAAGAAGTCGTTTAATTTTTTTTTAGCATATTTGACCCCTGTGACCTTGAATGAAAGTCAAGGTCATTCATTTGAACAAACTTGGTAGCCCTTCACCCAAGCATGCTACAGACCCAATATCAACTCCCTGGGACTCTTGGTTATTAAGAAGAAGTTGTTGAAAGATTTTAGCCTTTTTGACCCCTGTGACCTTGAATGAAGGTCAACGTTATTCATTTGAACAAACTTGGTAGCCCTTCACCCCAGCATGCTACAGGCCCAATATTAGGTCTCTGGGCCTTTTGGTTATTGAGAAGAAGTTGCTTGAATTCGGGCAGGTGAGCTAACAAGGCATTACAAGCATTACAAATCCCCTCATGTGAACCTGATGAATTATCCTACAATTAACATATATAGCCCTGCAGATGCCAACTTGTTTGAGTTACTCTCATACTAGACAATTTTGAAATATGACGTTTGACTAAAATCTGTTTAAAATGAATTTGCCTGAGCAGTGACAAAGATATTCTATATATATATATAATAGCAACAGTGACCTTGTCCTTGACCTTGGCACCCTGAAACAGACAATGTTCGTGGACTGTTCATACCTGACCACTGTAGGAAGTTATTGCTATCAAAGGTCAAAATGTAGGTCAGAATGACCTAATTTTGATATGTGACACACTGCTTCTCCAAGATGAAACCCATGCATCAAGCATGAAGCTCCAGTGGCAAGTAGCGTAGGAGAGCCGGGACAAGATAAAGCGCTGAAGGACGGACGGATACAACACAAAGCTATATTCCCCTCTGGTTTTCGTGGGCAACTCAAAAGTTTAGAGAATACAACACAATGTAACTGAATTACCTCCCTTAGTTCCTGGATACAGTTGACTGCACACCAATCAAACTCGACACTGCTACCGATACGGTAGACCCCCGAGCCAATCACCATGATGTAGCCCCCGGGGAACTTGAGGTCATGAGCCGCAGCGTTGTAGGTAAGATACAAGTAGTTAGTCTGGGCGGGCCATTCAGCCGCGACCGTATCAATCTGCTTCACAAAAGGCATGATCTTCATCTCTGTACGTAGTTTCCGTATCATCAAGCTTGTGCTGAAGAATTAATGGCAGTTATTGGTCACTGTATTTTGGTAAACGTAATTTTTACAAACATCAACAAGAGTAATCACTGAAGTAAGTTTAGAACTACTACACTCGATATTGCCGTTTTCATCAATCCTGACCTCAGTTTCATCAACTTAGATTTAAAATTTCCCACAAAAAAAACAACATTACAGAATTTAAAGAAAGTTTTCCCCTGAACTACCATTGTTTCATGAAATCCAATAATATATTCCAGGACCTATGGAAAGATTTAGGGGTATATATAATGACATAATTTGCATTTAAATTCTTAAATACCCCAAAATCTTAATTTGCATTCATACCAAATAAGATGTCCACATAAAACAATGGCTTCATGTAAGTGACAGAAGCTTCGGAGGGGACACATGAAAAGTCAAAATTTTATCACCCAGCCGTCATTCAAAGCCGCGGATAAAACTAAATCTCCTTATGTTGTCTCCTCTACTGCCATCTCTTCCTAAGGATTATTCAGATCGACTGTTCATAATAAGAATAATTATAAAAAGAGGGAGAATAATGGGATTTATATTTCATTCTGCAAGTTAAAACAATGAAATACAGATATGGTATACAGGGTGTGAACTGGTAGCTGTCAACCAACCTCTCAACTGCAGTAGCTATTTGTTCATCACAAAAGCCCAGTTGTTTGGCTTCCATCAATGCAGATCTGGGAATATCATTGGCCTGAAATATAAAGGTTACACAGAATAATATAAACTACTATTCTCTTATCTCTAAAATACATTTCATTTTGATATATAGAGGGTCTGTCATTAGTCTCACTTCATATTTAAGATCTATGATACAAGTTTTGAATTTTTCATTTTTGTGAGCCTTAATGAAAAATTCTAAATGAGTATCATAAATCTAATATGAATGGAAATAAATGACAGATTCTATTTATCCTATCCCTCATGTTTACTTTCATTTTTCCTGTTTTGAATGTTCAGCCAGCTGAGTGATCTACCTTCCTTTTGGACTGCATCACTAAAATCCAAAAGTAGGTCAAGCTGCACACATGCCATCAAAAAAATAGTGTGAAAAAATAACAAATAATTTTTCAATACATAGTACATTTTCATTATCTTAATTTAGCATGTGGTCATTTAAACAATCTTGATAGCCCTTCACCCCCGCATACTACAGGCCCAATAATTCACACGGAATCAACCAATCACAACACAGATAGGTAATGTTACACATGTGTAATAAAACTGACTTCCTGTTAGAGTAAAAACAAGGGTAAATGACAGTTAATGACACCAGGCCAGGTGTGGTTTCGTCAAATAAAATTCCTTAACTCCAGAAGATTTCTTGCCACAAAATGTTTAGGAAAAGCATTACAAAATTGAAGAAACAAAAATGAAAAGAATTTCCTTTGACTGAATTCTGTTATGCTTTCCTATTGAAAACTTTCTTAATTTAAGTAATGTTGATGCATCTGGACCTGTTCTGAGAATTGCAAGTAAACCCTGTCTTTCCTGACAAACTACAGACCTCCTGAGGTATATACCTTTTGTAGACCACTTACCCTTCCTCTGTAGGCCTCTAGGCTGGTGTAGTAGTCGGTAATGTTTTTGAACTTGTTGAGGAACCATTTGTCAATCTTGGTCAGCTCATACAGGTTATCTATAGTGTAGTTCTGCTTCAGAGCAGCGGCCAGCACAAAAATACGCTGGTCAGTAGGATTCTGTAGCTCCTACAACACCAAATAATCAAAACATCATTTACTATGATACAGACGCTCTCATATCATGTTATCTTGGGAAGTGTTATTTTTCTTTGAAATGTCTACATCATGATTTTGTAAGTGAGTTATTTCCCTTTATCATATCATTTTGTGGTGTAAAGCTACATTCCCTCAGAGCCCTTTACCCAGCATGCTACAGACCTAGCATCAACTCCCTGGGCCTCTTGGTTATTGAGAAGTCATTTAAAAACTTTTAAAATATTTGACCCCATGACCTTGAATGTAGGTCAAGGTTGTTCATTTGAACAAATATGGTAGCCCTTCACTCCAGCTGCCAAAGGACCAATATCTGGTATCTCTCGGATATTTAGAAACTTTCTAAAGGAAAAGTTGATACTGGCCAGACAGCCATATGGCCAGGGCCGTAGGATGAACGATAGACGCGGCACCACAGCATTAACTCACTGCCCTTTGGGCAGGAGAGCTGAAAATGTGTTTGTTGGTTTTCTTACGGTTTGTAACCAAACCACTAAATGTACCAAAGATGATGGGATGAATTTCATTACAAAGTTTGGACGTTTATTTGTAAAACAATAAAGTTGGACTGTTCACAAGCTGACACACATCTATGACAGGAGCCATGCTGAACTGAGGGTGTATAACAAACAAACCTTTGGTTAGTTTATTGTATCACGGCAATAACTCTGCATTCATATTACTATCACAAGAGAATTTATTTTCAAATTCAAATACCAAATGAATTTCTAAGTCAAACAAATTTATTTCTCTAAAAATAAACTCATCAGCTGTAAAGAAATTTCCATTTTGGTGTTTTCTTCACCATGAATTTTTACTTTAATGACATTTCAATGAATTTGAAACTCGAACAAAAATCTTGTTGACTCCAATTTCCTGAAAACATCTTCAACAACAAGTCAATTTTTAGACCAACACTACTTCATTTGGAAATCTGCTTTCGATTCTTAAGGAACTAAAAAAAGGCCCATGGACCTTAACAGTCACTTGATTTCTTAAAAACGTATTGATAGTTGATGTTTTTGTCTTTAAATAAGACTTTAACACATTTGACCAGTGTGACCATGAAGGTAGGTCAAGGTCATTCAATTGAACAAACTCTTTAGTCAGTTCAGTTAAAGCATACCACTGTCCCCATATCATGACCCTGGGCCTCTTGGTTATTAAGAAATTGTTTAAAGACTTCAACACAGGAAGACTACGTTTTGTTAGGTGTCTCTAATGGATAGGTTTGGAAAGGGGTTTGGGTTGAGGATTTCAGGTGAGGTGGAGAAGGGGAGATTAATATCAGTAAGCATAGAAATTGGGGCATGTCTAGCAAAATTCTTTTTCTTTTTCCACACAGCAAAATATTTCTTTTACCACACATCAAACTATTTCTTTTACCATACAGCAGAATATTTCTTTTAACACACAGCAAAATATTTCAAGCAATCAAAACAATATTTTTCATAACCAACTGGTCACAGATAAAGAATATGAATTCCTGAATAATTATAGCTAGTGACATTTACACATGGTGATAAAGCAATGCAAGCAGCCTAATTGGTGTTCTTCAAATTCATCTCTCTGCTGGTGATGCCATTTTCTTTTTTCACAGTAGAATTAAAATAGAAGGTACTAATGTTCATCGAGTGAACTTATCCAATGGAAGACAGCAATTAAGAATTTTACTTAAATTGATAGAGTATCATAGCTTCAGCTAGTTAATTCCTCCATAAGATCTCGGTAGATGTGAACTTGACCTCAAAATGTGACCTTGACCTTGACAACAGAATGGCTATAGGTAAGTAACATCACACTTGGAGTAATAATGAGTATTCCTGTTACTGAACAATGCCTTCTAAAAAATTTAATCTCATAATCTGTATATTTTGATTTTTTTTAAAAAGACAGTTAAATATTTTAACACCAATAAAACAGAACAAGTTTCTAAAGAAAAATATTGAAAAGTGTCAAAATTATAATCATTAGTATTTTGAAGATTTTTTTTTTTTTTTTTTTTTTAAATATACCAATGTTTTTCAGTCTTAGTCAAAGATATACAATGATTGACCTGGTTTTCTTCACCAACAGCTTCACGATTCAAATTAAGACTTTTTTTTTTAACAAGATAGAAATCCGATAAGACAGGTATTTGTTAATGTCAGAGGAATGAAGATATAATTGATAATCTAAACTAAATTATTCTACTTTAAGGTAAATTGTTCAGAAATCAGAAATTACATGTTTTCATGGAAATGCTATTCACAAGAATGAAATGTCATGGAAATACACTTTCTTAAATAATGAGTATCTGTATCAATACATTTCTTTCTTTTTGAATATTTTCCCTATCAAATGAAAATCTTGAGTATCCAATGGCCCACTAGCATCCTAAAACAGGGATACAAATTAGTGCTGGTAACTTACCTTGAGGTAGTCGACCTGATAACACACAAACATGTCTTATGCCTTAAAATCTACCATTATACAGTGGAACCTCTATAAACCGAACATGCATGGGACATGGATATTTGTTCAGTTTACAGAGGTGTTCAGTTTTTAGAATGTTCGGTTTTCGGAAGTTGCACTGTACCATGATTTAAATGTCTCCTCAGTACATTTTTCATCTTTTTATCTCAATTAAAGGGGCAATTTAGTCAAGTGTCACTTTTTTTTATTATGTCACAAATTCTTTCATGAAATTGTACTTCTGAACTTATGAACTATCCTTGCCCTTATATTAAGAAAAGCTCACATTTCCTTACATTTTAAAAATCAATTGTAAGGTGATTTTAAACGTATAACCAATGAGCAAGCCATCCGTGCATACTTTAACCTGTGATGATGTGCAAACCAAACCTGTTTGATGACTGTAAACAAAAATAGATTGGCATTCGATGCAGTAGCAGATATATTTAAAAGGATTTACGGGTCTCGTTCCAAATGGAGGCAGTGAATGGATGAAAAAAAATACGGAGAATGTTACTGTTAGGATGGGAATACTACAGATCTGAATAAAGAACTTACGAGCGAGTTTGCCTCGGCATGACCTAGATCTAGATCAACCTACGGAGCCTTGTTGCAAGGTGTCATATTTTTGTCTGTGAAATTTTTATCATTTTTGAGTTCATACATCTGCACTAATAATATAGTGAAAATGTATATATAATTTAGACTGTCGAGTTAATTAGTTATATTAATAGTCGAATAAGTATCTGTCTCAAGATAATTTAACAAGGTCTTGGGTTTTTCCAAAATTATTTTTTTTAATATTTGTGTAAGTGGCAGATAAAAGTCAAATGTTGTGGTACTGTATAGAGTGTTAAATATCCTCTTCCACTAGGTTTGGTGGCCATACAGTACAGAGAGACCTTTGACAAGGAATAATGTAATTTTGTACCTCAATTTGTCCTCACACAAACATCAATATTGATAAAAACTTACACTCTCTGATACAGTGTTTATGTAGGGGTCAAATCCTTCCTTCGTCTCATCCATCATCCTCAGAGCTTTCTGTACAGCCTCCTCAAACTTCCGTCCAATGGCCATTACCTCTCCTACACTCTTCATAGAGCTTCCGATCTGCCAATCAGAACATGGCATTACATCACATGACTACTGTATCAGAGTTGAACATTCCCCCAGCAATATAAAATACTTTTTTTTTTTGGATAAGCTGTCATAAGAATAATCTTTCCCAAAATAGACAGATTATATCTCTGTGTAACCAGAAGGAACAAGCACCTGTTGTCAAAGAAATTCAATAAGAATATCATTGGAAATTATTTCATAAATACAAGATATACTACAGAGTCTTCCAAGAAATTTCAGATGAAAAGATTTTTGCATTATTGAAAACATTTCATCTCTTTTTTCAAAAACTCTATCCGGAGAGTAATTTCAAAGAATATATTAACACAAAAATCTCTCTTTAAAATTCAATGAAACAAATTTATACGGTGGAAAAAAATCTCACCTTTGTGGACACCCGAGAGAATTTTTTGAGATCCCAACGAGGAATTTTCACCACACAATAATCCAGACTTGGCTCAAAGCAGGCTGTTGTGGGATAGTCCTTTGAACTTGTCACTGTGTTAGGGAGATCAAGGAGGGACATTCCCAAGGCAAGCTTGGCGGCAATATAGGCTAGTGGATAGCCTGTGGCTTTACTGGCCAAGGCAGAGCTCCGGGACAGTCGGGCATTCACCTCTATGATATAGTACTGTGGGCAAAACAAGGATGGAGCTCTTCTATGTAATGAATCACAGTTCATAAAAATTATATGGTTTTCTTTTATATTTTTAAGTAAAAACATTTTAGTGACAGATGTGCCCCACACTAACCCTCAGTGATATTGAAGCTTAAAGACGCCACAACACTGGTCCTTAAGTCATAATACCTTCAAAATCTGTCTTTCATCGAAATTAAACATCTAAATGTCCACCAATCAACAAGATATCAAATTGCAGTGACTTGCATCGTAATAAACCTACATACAGTACTTTGATTACTTAATATTCTAACTGGAGTACATCAATTAAGGCACTCCGAAGGTAAACAACCAGCTATGTAAGTGAAAATTAATATTCATATTTCAAATTTTCTGAAGCCTATTCATTTTTCAATCACAAAATGTGTTAACCATGTCATACCACAATGCTATGACAATTTTAATGATAATTGGACAAAATTTGAATTCTAACCAATCGGAAGCCTCCACTGGGCGGCCATTCTGTGGACAATTTCTATTTAGCTTTTTTCATCCGAAAATATATCATATACTTATCCAAAAGTTATGGCTCAAAATGATTTTAGCAAGAAAAACCACTTCCCCGAACATGAAAATGTTAGGGTTTGTGGGTCCGGAAGCCTCCACTGGGCGGCCATTTTGTGGATAATGTCTATTTTGTATGTTTCATCCTAAAATATATCTTATACTTATCCAAAAGTTACGGCTCAAAATGGTTCAGCAAGAAGAACCACTTCCCCGAACATGAAAATGTCAGGGTATTTGGGTCCGGATTGTTTACCTGTTGAGATTCCGGGTTAAGTGCATACTGTATGTTACACTCCCCTACGACCTGGAGGTGACGAATGACCTTAATCGCAGTAGACCGAAGCATGTTGTACTCCACGTTGGTCAGAGTCTGACTAGGAGCCACCACAACAGACTCTCCTGTATGGATGCCGAGAGGATCAACATTCTCCATGTTACACACCTGTAAAATCCACAAAATAGATCCATGTTACACACCTGTTAAATCCACAAAATAGATCCATGTTACACACCTGTAAAATCCACAAAATAGATCCATGTTACAAACCTGTTAAATCCACAAAATAGATCCATGTTACAAACCTGTTAAATCCACAAAATAGATCCATGTTACACACCTGTAAAATCCACAAGATAGAAACTAATTATGAACTGGGATCTCAATATGATCTTAATGCAGAATGACAATTTTTACACAGATCAATGTACAATGTCGGTAGAAGAAATCAACAGAATTTAAGTTACCAGTTCTTCATACATTGCTCTGATATCTTTTTAACATCTAATGAGTTAATTTGACACCTTCACTTGATAAGTTCTAAAATTCATTTGACATCATCAATCGGTAAGTTCTGATGAATTAATTTGACATCTTCAATCGGTAAGTTCTGATGAATTAATTTGACATCTTCAATCGGTAAGTTCTGATGAATTAATTTGACATCTTCAATCGGTAAGTTCTGATGAATTAATTTGACATCTTCAATCGGTAAGTTCTGATGAATTAATTTGACATCTTCAATCGGTAAGTTCTGATGAATTAATTTGACATCTTCAATCGATAAGTTCTAATGAATTAATTCTACATCTTCAATCGGTAAGTTCTGATGAATTAATTTGACATCTTCAATCGGTAAGTTCTGATGAATTAATTTGATATCTTAAATCGGTGAGTTCTAATGAATTAATTTGACATCTTCAATCGGTAAGTTCTGATGAATTAATTTGACATCTTCAATCGGTAAGTTCTGATGAATTAATTTGACATCTTCAATCGGTAAGTTCTAGTGAATTAATTTGATTTTTTTATTTGGTAAGTTCAAGTGAATTAATTATAATATCTTCAGTTGATAAGTTCTAAAGAATTAAATTGGACATCTTCAGTTGGTAATTTAACACCATAGCCAGAGAAAATATTAATATCTACTAAATCCTGCACAATTTTTACCCAATCTTAATTGACACAGGACTTTGTAGAAATGAAGACTGTTAGGTGATGGTATATTGAGGATTATTTGTTGTTATACCAGCCTTACCGTGATACAGTTGTCGTAAGCATCCCTGACAACTTCATACTCGACTTCCTTCCAGCCTTTCAGTGACTTGTCTATAAGAACTTGACTTGTGTGAGCGAAGGCCGAGTTTGCCAGTGTCAGGAGTTCTTCTCTATTCTCCGCAAAACCTGAACCAAGTCCACCAAGGGCAAAGGCTGCTCGGATGAGCACTGGATATCCAAGACGCTCAGCTGCTTGAACCACCTGTATATTACATTTGATTTCATGATTTTATGTCTAATCTCAAATATTTCAGGCAATTATCCCTTACAGAAACTATTTTGATCTCCTTTTTAGCAGATCTTTAAATGCCACTGAAAGTATATAATTATACTGTAAACGTTGAAATTTACGTGAGGGGGAATTTACGCTAATTACGCAGACTCCTTTTGTTCGCGAAAATTTCCCCCACGCGTATTATTTGATATCAATTTGCGTAATCTTGAACTACAAACGAAAGTGGATCGATCATGAAAATTACCCCCACGCGTATTGTTTACAAATTGAAATCGCGAAATTAACCCCCCGCAAAAATAATCATGTTTACAGTATTACCCACAATTCCATGCTATACATGAAATTGTGTACCTGGTTACTGTACTTGTTATTGTACTCAATTTCAATCATACAGATACTGAACTGACTACCACTTTATTCAAGTATTAGACTAGGCTAGGTTGATTTATGTAAATAAATTTAGTAGCACTTCACCCCATCATGTTATAGGTCCAATATCATGAATCTGCGTCTCTTAGTCATTGAGAAATCGTTGTTCAAATATTTTAACAAACTTGACCTCTGTGACCTTGAATACAGGTCTAGGTCATTCAATTGAACAAACTTGGTAGCCCTTCACCCCAGCATGCTATATGCCCAATATCAGTCTTTGGGCCCTTTGAATGTAGGTTAAGGCCATTCATTTGATCAAACTTGGTAGCAATTCACTCCAACCTGCTATAGGCCCAATATCAGGTCACTGGGCCTTTTGGTTATTGAGAATAAGTCATTTAAAGGTTTTAGCCAATTTGACCCTGTGACCTTGAATATAGTAAAGGACATTTATTGGAAAAAAAATTTGAAAATAACATTTTTGCTTTTCCTATGGAAAATGTGAAGTTAAGGAACTTTGATGAAACCAGGCTTCAGGGTCATGAAATAGACTTAAATTTGTCTTAGCCAATCATATATAAAGTCACTTTTCATTAAAGAATCTGTGATTGGCTAAGTCAAAACTTAAAACAATGATAGACGTAAGACTGTTGCATGATCCTACAGTCATAACCAGGTCATCTGTAACCCACCTGTTCTGTGTTGTAGGCCGCCTCACTGGGTGCTACATGTTCGTTAATCTCAGCCATCTTGTCTGCGAACACTTTCCTATCTTCAGTCCACAGGATCGACTCAACCTGTGTTCCCAGCACCTTGACTGCGAACTTTTCCAGTGTGCCCAGTTTTGTCAGCTGGACGCCACAGTTCAGCCCTGTTTGACCTCCAAATGTCAGAAGTATGCCATCTGGTCGCTCATTCCTGATTACCTGATAGAGAAAAAGTATGCTGGGTAAAAAAAATCCCAATCCCTAGCTACACCTCTCTGTCAACAGAGTCAATCATATAGTAAACTGTACAACAAACTGATCATTAAGTAACTGAAAAGAGAATTTCAATTATTTAATATAAGGATATAGTGTATTATAGAATACAAGAGGTCCATTGGCTTAATGGCTTATCTGACTTCAACAGACCCTAATAGCATTGTTATATACATATTGTTAAACCTGTACAATTTACACACTTTGTTTTTCACTGAAAATTGCTGCTGTAATGAAGATTGCATAGATATAAACATTGGTATGAATATCATCCAAGTTTTTCTTCTCTATATTGGCCTTACAATTGCCCCCATGACAATTTAAAATGGTCCAACATGAATCTCAATAATTATAATACACATGTAATTCAACTGTCCAGTATTATTTCTATAAGCTCCAGTCCCAGGTAAGTTAATTGTCATGTTTGACACCGGACAATTGAATGTAATGGGGAATTATGGGAAGAAAGTCTTGTCAGCCATTCACCGTACCTGTGTTACGTAGTGGGGAGTTATGGGAAGGAAGTTTTGTCAGCCATTCACTATACCTGTGTTATGTAGTGGGGAGTTATTGGAAGGAGGTATGTTTTGTCAGCCATTCAATGTACCTGTGTTATGTAGTGGGGAGTTATGGGAAGGAAGTATGTTTTGTCAGCCATTCATTTTACCTGTGTTATGTATTGCTGAGTTATGGGAAGTATGTCTTGTCAGCCATTCACTGTACCTGTGTTACGTAGTGGGGAGTTATGGGAAGGAAGTATGTTTTGTCAGCCATTCACTGTACATGTGTTACGTAGTAAGGAGTTATGGGAAGGAAGTCTTGTCAGCCATTCACTGTACCTGTGTTATGTAGTGGGGAGTTATGGGAAGGAAGTATGTTTTGTCAGCTATTCACTATACATGTGTTACGTAGTGGGGAGTTATGGGAGGAAGTATGTTTTGTCAGCCATTCACTGTACCTATGTTATGTAGTGGGGAGTTATCGGAAGGAAATATGTTTTGTCAGCCATTCACTATACCTGTGTTACGTAGCGGGGAGTTATGGGAAGGAAGTTAGTTTTGTCAGCCATTCACTATTCCTGTGTTACGTAGTGGGGAGTTATGGGAAGGAAGTATGTTTTGTCAGCCATTCACTGTACCTGTGTTACGTAGTGGGGAGTTATGGGAAGGAAGTATGTTTTGTCAGCCATTCACTGTACCTGTGTTATGTAGTGGGGAGTTATGGGAAGGAAGTATGTTTTGTCAGCTATTCACTATACATGTGTTACGTAGTGGGGAGTTATGGGAGGAAGTATGTTTTGTCAGCCATTCACTGTACCTATGTTATGTAGTGGGGAGTTATCGGAAGGAAATATGTTTTGTCAGCCATTCCCTATACCTGTGTTACGTAGCGGGGAGTTATGGGAAGGAAGTTAGTTTTGTCAGCCATTCACTATTCCTGTGTTACGTAGTGGGGAGTTATGGGAAGGAAGTATGTTTGTCAGCCATTCACTGTACCTGTGTTACGTAGTGGGGAGTTATGGGAAGGAAGTATGTTTTGTCAGCCATTCACTGTACATGTGTTACGTAGTAAGGAGTTATGGGAAGGAAGTCTTGTCAGCCATTCACTGTACCTGTGTTATGTAGTGGGGAGTTATGGGAAGGAAGTATGTTTTGTCAGCCATTCACTATACATGTGTTACGTAGTGGGGAGTTATGGGAAGGAAGTATGTTTTGTCAGCCATTCACTGTACATGTGTTACTTAGTGGGGAGTTATGGGAAGGAAGTTTTGTCAGCCATTCACTATACCTGTGTTACGTAGCGGGGAGTTATGGGAAGGAAGTTAGTTTTGTCAGCCATTCACTATTCCTGTGTTACGTAGTGGGGAGTTATGGGAAGGAAGTATGTTTTGTCAGCCATTCACTATACCTGTGTTACGTAGTGGGGAGTTATGTGAAGGAAGTATGTTTGTCAGCCATTCACTATACCTGTGTTACGTAGTGGGGAGTTATGGGAAGGAAGTATGTTTTGTCAGCCATTCACTATACCTGTGTTACGTAGTGGGGAGTTATGGGAAGGAAGTATGTTTTGTCAGCCATTCCTTTAGATGTCTGTACTGTGGCAATATTTGGGTTGATCAGGACAGTTTGGATTCTCTCTTCCCGCAGTGCCTTTAATGCCTAAAAAATAAAAAAAATATTATCCATATATTGAACATAGACACACAAATGACATAAGAAGACTAATTTTGATTGGGCACCAAACTCCAATCTATGGCATAAAAGTGCTAGTAGCAAAATATACATCATACACCTCCGCCTTCATATCAGTTGAGCAAACAGAAATGGAAATACCTGTATACAACTCTTATGTTAGATTTGATTTGTTTCATTTTAATCCTAAATACAACTCCCACTAAGAACCAGGGTCATATTCAGAGATCCACTTTTTCCTTGACCTTTTCAACCAAATGTCATTTACTTTTGACACAGTGACCTTGATCTTTGGACAGTTGATTGCTTGTTTAATGCTGGTCAACTTTACTTCATAAGGTCTTAACAAGAGGCCTATGGGCCTTAACGATCACCTGAGGCGTTAAAGTCTTTGATTTTAGCAAATGTATCCCCTGTAACTTTGAATGAAGGTCAAGGTCATTCATTTGAACAAACTGTGTACCCCTTCATCCCAGCATGCAATAGGGCCATAATCAGGTTTCTGGACCTCTTGGTTATTGAGAAGAAGTTGTTTGAAAGGTTTAAGCATATTCCACCCCTGTGACCTTGAATTTAGGTCAAGGTCATCAATTCGAACAGACTTGGTAGCCCTTCATTCCAACATGCTACAGACTCAATATCAGGTCTCTGGGCAACTTGCTAAATCATGAAGAAGTTGTTTACAGATTTTAGCATATTGTCCCCTGTGACCTTGAATAAAGGTCATCTGTTTGAACAAACATCGTAACCATTCATCCAAACATGCTTACAAACCAAATATCAGGTCTCTGGGCATCTTGGTTATCAAGAAGTTGTTTAAAAATTTCAGCATATTGACCCCTGTGACCTTGAATGAAGGTTATCCATTTGAACAAACTTGGAAGCCCTTAATCCAAGCATGCTACAAACCTAATATTAGGTCTCTGAACCACATTGTTATCAAGAAGAAGTTATTTAAAGATTTTAGCATATTTGACTCCTGTGACCTTGAATGAAGATCAAGGTCATCCACTTGAACAAACTTTGTAGCCCTTCATCCCAGCATACTACAGACCAAATATCTGGTCCCTGGGCCAGTTGGTTAATGAGTAGGAGTTGAAAATGTAAATTGTTTATGATGGATGCTGCTGAACAAAAGGTGATGACAATAGGTCAACTGAGACTTCATCTCAGGTGACCTAATGATGGCGATCTATTTACACACATCAAAATTAAGCGTTGCCATATAATTGTATAACTTTTATTCAAATTTGTAATCCTTGTCAAAATCTGTAATCATATGCATTAGACATACTGATAATGATCACCATTAGCTTGTTGATAGTCCTGTGGACTATTATTATGTGTTAAAAGTGCAGGCTCTCATTATTAGCTCAGACTTTCTCTGTGCATGGCCTTGGTCAGGTTAATAGAAAAACCAAACCTTTATTCTTTCATTCTATGAATTTACAGTAAGTACCAGCAAACATTAGCACATTATAAAATAGACGTATTTTTTTTTCTTTTGTAACTGGAGAATACTCTCAATATTTTCAGGGCAATTAAAGTTATCGAGAATATTCTCAATATTTTCCGGGCAATTAAAGTTATCAAACTGTATGTGGTCTATATACATGACATTGTACTCTGCTGTAATTATGGAAATGAAACTGTAACATGACGAATTCACAGAATGAGTACAAAGAAAAATCAGACAAAAATCAATCTGAACTTTGACCTTTAGTTCGTGGAATTTTGTTGTTTGGCAACCAACGGTATAGAACCGATGGAGCGTAAAAACACACAGTATGATTACGTGTTGCCATTTGCTTTGTAACCTGTAATCGAATACATTAGCCATATATACTGATAATGACCCATGTTACCGATGATGTTCATAGTCCTGTAGTGTATCATGTGTTAAACCACAGGCTTTTATTCGCCACATATCATTTGCCACATTCCATGTCATTTTCTTCTTTAAGTCAGTCAAAGACCAAGGTAAGTAAAACTAATTATAAATTCTGTATGATGATTTTTTTTTAAATTCCACAGGTTTTGTATATATATATATTAGTACAGGTGCAGGCATCCAAGGTATTGTGAAATGATTTTGTTTCTTTTGTTTAAATACTATTAACTAATTAGGTGCAGAATGATGTGATATGTTATGGTGTAAACTTATCATGAACTAAATCTGTAGAGGGTTTCATGAGATATATCACAATGCATTATACACAAATAAAAAACCAGTAAATTATTTGAAGCGTAAGGCAATGGAGACAGCCATATTTCATTGAAACAGACAGTAGATGGCGTATTGGTGAATGTGGCTACCAAATATGGTCATATTTCTCAGTCCAGTTCTTGATGGCAATAACTGAACATTAATGTTCGTTTAAAAAGCTGATCAAAGTGATTACAATACAAAATACGTAAACCTCGCACACTTTAGCAACTTAAAGGATAGTAATAATTAAATATAACACAATAAATTGTATGAGTATTGTTTCAAACAAAAACTCAAGAAATCAATTATTGCAGGTAAAATTGCATCAACAAAGACTTTTTAAGATTTAGATTAAAGCTTACCTGTGATCCAGAGTAGTCAAATTCTCCAGCTTGTCCGATGGACAGCCCTCCCGACCCCAGAATCAGTACCTTCTTTGGGCGCATGGTTAGGGGTGGGGGCACAGTGACCGGAGTCTGCAGGGTCATGTACAAGCGTTCAGCCATAGATGGACTACAGGGAAGAAATTAGTCAACATTAGTTCCAGGTAATTAAGATTCAATATGAATAAGCCTCTTTGTATCAATGTTCTATAATGAGGGCATGGTTCTGGAATCAAAGGGTATATATGATATAACTCAACAGTATGGTTATCAATCATTTCCTACACAAAATGTTGTAATACCTGTGGGCAGTACTTGCGTGACAAAGACAGGTGACACAAAAACGATCAAATTATAATTCTGACAAAAAAAGGTAAACACAAACTTCAAAACAATTTAAATGACTGCATATACACCTATCTATATAGTATTTATGGACAACCTATATTGAAAACATATGTTGGAAACAGTCCAACATAAAAAAATATCATTCTATCTAAGTTGGTAATAGCTCTATTATACAAATACAGTGTACTCATCAAATACCTCAAAGATCATATGTTAATAATGTCCAGGTAAAATTTATTATTACACGAAAATGCAGAAAAAAATGTCTACATTAATAATTCAAAGACTGTCAGTTGACAACAAAGGGAGATATCTGGTTCAATGGTCGTTTCCAGATAGTTTTACAGATCTATATGCATGTCAGAGTAAATTGAAAAACACCAAGTCATAATGTCTATACAAGTACATTATAAATGGCATTCAGGAAATTCTAAATACAACTGAAACCCGACTAATTAGGTGTTTAGGTATGTGCTGTTACAATTTCCGTGTACAATGTGGAGTATATGGAGAGAGCATTCTGACTTGTGAATCCTTTACCGTAAGTAGCATTTGATGTCCCTGTATGTTTGTCTTGTGAATCCTTTACCATAAGTAACATTTGATGTCCCTGTATGTTTGTCTTGTAAATCCTTTACTGTCAGTAACATTTGATGTCCCTGAATGTTTGTCTTGTGAATCCTTTACTGTAAGTAACATTTGATGTCCCTGTATGTTTGTCTTGTGAATCCTTTACTGTCAGTAACATTTGATGTCCCTGTATGTTTGACTTGTGAATCCTTTACTCAGTAACATTTGATGTCCCTGTATGTTTGTCTTGTGATCCTTAACCGTAAGTAACATTTGATGTCCCTGTATGTTTGTCTTGTGGATCCTTTACCATCAGTAATATTTGATGTCCCTGTACGTTTGTCTTGTGAATCCTTTACTCAGTAACATTTGATGTCCCTGTATGTTTGTCTTGTGAATCCTTCACTGTCAGTAACATTTGATGTCCCTGTATATGTTTGTCTTGTGAATCCTTTACTGTCAGTAACATTTGATGTCCCTGTATGTTTGTCTTGTAAATCCTTTACTGTCAGTAACATTTGATGTCCCTGTATGTTTGTCTTGTGAATCCTTTACTCAGTAACATTTGATGTCCCTGTATGTTTGTCTTGTGAATCCTTCACTGTCAGTAACATTTGATGTCCCTGTATATGTTTGTCTTGTGAATCCTTTACTGTCAGTAACATTTGATGTCCCTGTATGTTTGTCTTGTAAATCCTTTACTGTCAGTAACATTTGATGTCCCTGTATTTTTGTCTTGTAAATCCTTTACTGTCAGTAACATTTGATGTCCCTGTATGTTTGTCTTGTGAATCCTTTACTGTCAGTAACATTTGATGTCCCTGTATGTTTGTCTTGTGAATCCTTCACTGTCAGTAACATTTGATGTCCCTGTATATGTTTGTCTTGTGAATCCTTTACTGTCAGTAACATTTGATGTCCCTGTATGTTTGTCTTGTAAATCCTTTACTGTCAGTAACATTTGATGTCCCTGTATTTTTGTCTTGTAAATCCTTTACTGTCAGTAACATTTGATGTCCCTGTATGTTTGTCTTGTGAATCCTTTACTGTCAGTAACATTTGATGTCCCTGTATGTTTGTCTTGTGAATCCTTTACTGTCAGTAACATTTGATGTCCCTATATGTTTGACTTGTGAATCCTTTACTCAGTAACATTTGATGTCCCTGTATGTTTGTCTTGTGAATCCTTCACTGTCAGTAACATTTGATGTCCCTGTATTTGTTTGTCTTGTGAATCCTTTACTGTCAGTAACATTTGATGTCCCTGTATGTTTGTCTTGTAAATCCTTTACTCAGTAACATTTGATGTCCCTGTATGTTTGTCTTGTAAATCCTTTACTGTCAGTAACATTTGATGTCCCTGTATGTTTGTCTTGTGAATCCTTTACTGTCAGTAACATTTGATGTCCCTGTACGTTTGTCTTGTGAATCCTTTACTCAGTAACATTTGATGTCTCTGTATGTTTGACTTGTGAATCCTTTACTGTCAGTAACATTTGATGTCCCTGTATGTTTGTCTTGTGAATCCTTTACTGTCAGTAACATTTGATGTCCCTGTATGTTTGTCTTGTGAATCCTTTACTGTCAGTAACATTTGATGTCCCTGTATGTTTGTCTTGTGAATCCTTTACTGTCAGTAACATTTGATGTCCCTGTATGTTTGTCTTGTGAATCCTTTACTGTCAGTAACATTTGATGTCCCTGTATGTTTGTCTTGTTAATCCTTTACTGTCAGTAACATTTGATGTCCCTGTATGTTTGTCTTGTAAATCCTTTACTGTCAGTAACATTTGATGTCCCTGTATGTTTGTCTTGTGAATCCTTTACTGTCAGTAACATTTGATGTCCCTGTATGTTTGTCTTGTGAATCCTTTACTGTCAGTAACATTTGATGTCCCTGTATGTTTGTCTTGTAAATCCTTTACTGTCAGTAACATTTGATGTCCCTGTATGTTTGTCTTGTAAATCCTTTACTGTCAGTAACATTTGATGTCCCTGTATGTTTGTCTTGTGAATCCTTTACCATCAGTAACATTTGATGTCCCTGTATGTTTGACTTGTGAATCCTTTACTGTCAGTAACATTTGATGTCCCTGTATGTTTGTCTTGTGAATCCTTTACTGTCAGTAACATTTGATGTCCCTGTATGTTTGTCTTGTGAATCCTAGTAACATTTGATGTCCCTGTATGTTTGACTTGTGAATCCTTTACTGTCAGTAACATTTGATGTCCCTATATGTTTGTCTTGTGAATCCTTTACTGTCAGTAACATTTGATGTCCCTGTATGTTTGTCTTGTGAATCCTTTACCATAAGTAACATTTGATGTCCCTGTATGTTTGTCTTGTAAATCCTTTACTGTCAGTAACATTTGATGTCCCTGTATGTTTGTCTTGTGAATCCTTTACCGTCAGTAACATTTGATGTCCCTGTATGTTTGTCTTGTGAATCCTTCACTGTCAGTAACATTTGATGTCCCTGTATGTTTGTCTTGTGAATCCTAGTAACATTTGATGTCCCTGTATGTTTGACTTGTGAATCCTTTACTGTCAGTAACATTTGATGTCCTTGTATGTTTGTCTTGTTAATCCTTTACCATCAGTAACATTTGATGTCCCTGTATGTTTGTCTTGTAAATCCTTCACTGTCAGTAACATTTGATGTCCATGTATGTTTGTCTTGTGAATCCTAGTAACATTTGATGTCCCTGTATGTTTGACTTGTGAATCCTTTACTGTCAGTAACATTTGATGTCCCTGTATGTTTGTCTTGTGAATCCTTTACTGTCAGTAACATTTGATGTCCAGGTATGTTTGTCTTGTGAATCCTAGTAACATTTGATGTCCCTGTATGTTTGTCTTGTGAATCCTTTATCGTAACATTTGATGTCCCTGTATGTTTGTCTCGTGAATCCTTTACCATCAGTAACATTTGATGTCCCTGTATGTTTGACTTGTGAATCCTTTACTGTCAGTAACATTTGATGTCCCTGTATGTTTGTCTTGTGAATCCTTTACTGTCAGTAACATTTGATGTCCCTGTATGTTTGTCTTGTGAATCCTAGTAACATTTGATGTCCCTGTATGTTTGACTTGTGAATCCTTTACTGTCAGTAACATTTGATGTCCCTGTATGTTTGTCTTGTGAATCCTTTACTGTCAGTAACATTTGATGTCCCTGTATGTTTGTCTTGTAAATCCTTTACTGTCAGTAACATTTGATGTCCCTGTATGTTTGTCTTGTGAATCCTTTACCGTCAGTAACATTTGATGTCCCTGTATGTTTGTCTTGTGAATCCTTTACCATCAGTAACATTTGATGTCCCTGTATATGTTTGTCTTGTGAATGCAAAATGCAGTCTTTAATCATTTTACATCAATTGGAAAACAACTTATATCAACTGATATTGATAATACTTGCTGGCCTCGATTTAACTGCACGAGGGGATCTTTACGGGAGAACCTGGAGAAAACCAATGATATCAGGCAAGTGACCCCATACCATTTCACGTCTGATTGGGGAATCAGACTCAGGCCACTCAATTAAAAGGGAAGTGTGTTACCACTGTGCCACCCAATCATGAATCCAAATAACATTTAATGTCTCTGGACATACAAATGTCCACAAAACCCCTTTTTGGACCCCGTCAAGCATATAAATAAGTAGACACAACACATTTACAGAGTGCAATGAATCAAACTCTATCCTGTTTTTTTTTTTTTTTTGCGAACTTGTCTCTTACTTTCTGATCATTCTAGAAGTTACCAAGTTACCTAAACTATACTCATAACTGACAAAGGTATGAAGTTTGATTAACAAGAGTATTGCAGGGTGGAACAATATACACCCATTGAATGCAATATATATTGTTATAATACTATCTTGTATTGAAATAAGTTTTGCATCAGCTTAACAGTGGCTATCTAGCATACTATAAATCAAACTTTTCACTACAATGTCAATATTTAGATTTCAGAAATTGACAGCAATAACTCTGGATAAATCAAATACTGAAATAAAGAAAGGAACAAGAGGCCCAATGGGCCTGTATCGCTCACCTGGCTCTACTATGTTGATTACCTCTTTATTAAAATATCATAGTAAGCTAGATTTATTCGTATTAAAAGATTTTCTAGTCCTACATTCCAGCATTCTATTGGCCTAATATTAGGTCTTGCAGGCTCTTGGCTATCGCAAAATTATTGTTTACAGATTTAAGCCGATTTCACCCCTGTGACCTTTAATGAAGGTCAAGGTCATTTATTTGAACAAACTTTGTAGCCCTTCACCCGAGCATGCTACAGGCCCAATATCAAGTCCCTGGGCCTCTTAGTAATTGAGAAGAAGTCGTTTGAAGATTATAGCCTATTTGACCCATGTGACCTTGAATGAAGGCCAAGGTCATTTATTTGAACAAACTTTGTAGCCCTTCACCCCAGCATGCTGCAGGCCCAATATCAAGTCCCTGGGCCTCTTGGTTATTGAGAAGAAGTCGTTTGAAGATTATAGCCTATTTGACCCATGTGACCTTGAATGAAGGTCAAGGTCATTTATTTGAACAAACTTTGTAGCCCTTCATCCCCGCATGCTACAGGCTCAATATCAAGTCCCTGGGCCTCTTGGTTATTGAGAAAAAGTCGTTTGAAGATTATAGCCTATTTGACCCATGTGACCTTGAATGAAGGTCAAGGTCATTTATTTGAACAAACTTTGTAGCCCTTCATCCCAGCATGCTACAGGCCCAATATCAAGTCCCTGGGCCTCTTAGTAATTGAGAAGAAGTCGTTAGAAGATTATAGCCTATTTGACCCATGTGACCTTGAATGAAGGTCAAGGTCATTTATTTGAACAAACTTTGTAGCCCTTCACCCCAGCATGCTACAGGCCCAATATCAAGTCCCTGGGCCTCTTGGTTATTGAGAAGAAGTTCTTTGAAGATTATAGCCTATTTGACCCATGTGACCTTGAATGAAGGTCAAGGTCATTTATTTGAACAAACTTTGTAGCCCTTCACCCCAGCATGCTACAGGCCCAATATCAAGTCCCTGGGCCTCTTGTTTATTGAGAAGAAGTCGTTTGAAGATTATAGCCTATTTGACCCATGTGACCTTGAATGAAGGTCAAGGTCATTTATTTGAACAAACTTTGTAGCCCTTCACCCCAGCATGCTACAGGCCCAATATCAAGTCCCTGGGCCTCTTGTTTATTGAGAAGAAGTCGTTTGAAGATTATAGCCTATTTGACCCATGTGACCTTGAATGAAGGTCAAGGTCATTTATTTGAACAAACTTTGTAGCCCATCACCCCAGCATGCTACAGGCCCAATATCAAGTCCCTGGGCCTCTTGGTTATTGAGAAGAAGTTGTTTGAATGAAAAAGTTGACGCCGGACGGCCGGACAGACGGCCGGACGGACGGACGACGGACGCCGCACCACGGCATAAGCTCACTTGCCCTTCGGGCAGGTGAGCTAAAAATAAACCTATTTTAAATGGAATTCTTTTTAGGTACACCTTCATATCATGATCATAATGTAAACTAAGTTTAAAAGTGATCAGACAAACAAAGTAGGCAGAGGTAGCCAGACAGACAAAATAATACTCCAGTCAAATGGGCATGTAAAAATGAAGTTGCTGATCAAGATTTTCTTAAAATAACCATGGTGCCTTGTCCTTGACCTTTGCACAAGCATGTTCGAGGTATCGTACTTGATCAATGTATGAAGTTTACTTGAAATTGAGTGCAAATAAAGTCAATAGAGCGCTGACGTTCTATCAAAGCAATAATGACCTTGACTTTCGCACCATGAAACATGAATGAGCTTGAGGTATATCCCTACTTGACCAATGTCTAAAGTTTACTTGAAATTTGGTTGAAAATGAAGATGCTAGACCACTGGCAAGGAGTGAACATACGAATGTATGAACAAATGCTATAAAATTCCCTCACCGACTTCATCAAGAGGGGATAATGAAACTTTCACTTCAAGGATCCAAGCTGAATCTTCAGATGAAATATATCTGGCAGCCATTTTGTCACTCAAAATTATTCATACATAACCTATATATGGAATTTAAGAAAGATACATGAGAAAGAGTGATGATATATTCAAAATCCAAGAACCCTTACCCAGCGACTTTTTGTGTGTGGTTGCGTACTTGATCAAGGAAAACTGTGAACAGGATATCAAGATCCCGTGGCCCTCCCATGTGTTCTGGGTGAAACTGCGTACTGAAAAAAACAGACAAGAATTCTGTCAAATGTAGAAACAATGCCATCTCAAGACTGTGACACAAACGTTCATGGGAACAATAGCATTAGTGTTAGATATGTTCTACCAAAAGCAATTTAAGTTTTCCGCAAAACATCCAACATCTTCATTATTATATACTGTATTTATTCTAATAAATGTCCTGGGGGCTTGCAATTTTTCATGGGGGGGGGGGGGGGGTTAATAGAAAGCAAAACTTTTTCGGAGTCGGTACAGCTGTTAGGTCCGTTAAGTGTACTTGTTTCACCATGAAACAAGTGTTTATCTGTCATAAACATTGTAAAACTAAGTGTCCAACATTTTGGCACTTGTGTATAATATTGCATTAACATAAACATTGTTGTTTTGCTTTAAAGTATTAAATGTTCTTAGCTCTGGACACATATGGATGGATATTCTCACTGAAGCATGGAAAGGGGGCCCCTTTATTAGGGAGGGCGCGCTTATTAGAATAAATACTGTACAGGGTATATCCATGTAATTGGTGGATGGCGCATACATGTAGCTATTCAAAAGTTAATTTCTAAAATATGCATATGATTTGTGCTACACCTGTAGCTTACAGAGATACCTTCGTAGCTGTTAATATGTTAAGCTCATTTCGGGACCTATTCCAAATTTGAAATAGGTCCTGTATTTTTCAATCTAATTACATGAACATCTAACAACATCCCATTAGGGGTCAGGTCAGGGTGACCTTTTGGATAAGGCAATCAAATGACTTCTTCCAGAAAAATTGGAAGTTAATTTTTTGTGAGAATTAGCATGACTAGAGTGCATATAGCTTGCATAATCTGTCAATGTGTTTCAAGTCATTTCATCCCACAAAGCATATAGGTATATACATGCTGTGACTAAATTGTTTGCTTCGATGACATCCGACAAATTGACAATTCACCCTGAAAGTGAATTACACATATCTCAAAGGTCATCAGACCGTGACCCCTTATAGGATGTTGTTTATAATAGATGTTCATGTAACTTCATGTGAGAATGACCATCTGGATTTTAATTAGATGGTATATTTTTCATTGCAATTTCAACCCACATGTATCTTTTATCCTAATCTGAAATTCTTTATGATCTGTGTAAAAGTCATTTCAGTCTTTTTAAAGATAATCATTGTATTGATAAATAAAGTTTAGCTAAAGGGTTCCAATGTTCCATTTATTTGACAATTTATAAATAAAATACTTAAAACATGAGAGGGGCCACGATAGCTTATAGTCGGTTAGAGCTAAGCTGCGAAGCTGACCAGTCTGTGCTATCCAGGTTGTGTCCTTGGGCAAGACACTTTACCCTTATTGCTCTGGATGGCATACATGTATGTTACATTGTTGAGTTAGGTAGTTACCAACTACTACAAGGAAACTCCACCTAAAAACGACCCTGGCTGTTTATGGGGCAATAGACCCAACAAACTTAAAACACTAAAAATATTTTGTTCAGAGTTAGTAAATCTTCACATATTCCCCCCTCCCCACCCCTAATATCTGAACTGTGTCTTATTACAAAAAATCCTGGCAAAATCCCTGTCATTTGTTTTCTTAATAATTACCTGAAGAATGGCTTGGTATTGTGTACAATTCCTTCATTTGTTTTATCATTGGCATTGGTGAAGAGGGAAGACCAGCCAGGAGCTAGGGTGGCCTCATCTACAGCAAATCCATGGTTCTGTGTGGTGATGAAACACCGTGTCGCCCTCTGGTGGTCATATTTACATGGCTGGTTATGGCCCCTGTTTCCATACCTTAAAAAAATGCATTGAAATCATAAATAATTCATTATTTTAACAATACCTCCCCAATATATTATCAGTTGAATTTACTGGCAGTTCTTGATGATAATTCTGACCAGTAACAAGATGTTGATTCAAGGTATAAGTTCATTAAGAACTTTAAAATGTTCTCTTTGAGGCTTTTGATGAAGCAGGCTAATTCTAACAAAATGTTTCCAATAAACATAAAAACTGTGGGCTATACGATACTTGTCGAATCCAAGTTAACTTTTTGTGTTTCCTTAATTATTGCACTATCAGGAGCAGGCATTGCTGTTAATATCCGAAATATGAATGAAACAATTTTACTTGTGTGTGGATATATCAAGTAAAAAACAACTCACATGTATATCTAGAAACATGTTAACTATAGATATACATATTACTCTTACTGTATTGTATTTTCTAGTTCTGTTTATATATCATGTGATTGTCTTTGTTAAAGGGGAGGGTTGCCTCGAAAATTTGACATTTATCATTGTCCACACTGTGAATGTAGTTACTTCTTTGCTCCATATTAACATTTCAAGTAATTCGTATCCTGCTAACATACATTTGCAAGGATCCAGTATTATCTGGAAAATTACCGGTTGTATTACTTCTTTGACCAACAGAAATACGTTTATTAACACTCTCCAGGTCTTAAGACAGAACAGGTCTCAAAAGCTAAATACATATATAACAAGGGGTTTTACCCAATAGTGAGCTTGTACTTAATCATACGTAGCAGATAAGCAATGGGCAGAACACCAAAGTGGGCTATCTGCAGATTTTGAATTATAAAACCATTATTTTGGCTTATGGGGGCAATCTACAGGAGTGATCAATACTCAGGAAATTATGTTATGTATGTACAGGTATGTGTCATAAAAAAATCCCAAAACTTTTGCATTTGAATGTATGTTTATATTCCTTAATGTAAAGTCAACATGAATTTACACACACATAAAATTGTTTCTTTACAGAGACAAGAATCCCCTAAAATGAGATGAATTCAAACAGAGTTAAAACAAGGTCGAGAAAAACGGCAGGATCAATCATTGATCAGAACAAATTAAGGGTAGCCTTAGAAAGACAAGGAAATCATAGTAACATTGAGGATTACAGACAGTTAGAAGCACTATGTATAGCCATCAACGTGCCAAATACACAGGTGAACAGACGCAAGGTATATCAAGCCGCAAAAATAGTACAATCCAAAAATTTGACCCGAAGGAAAGTCACAGCCCCAAAAAGATTCAGTTCAAATGATTTTGTTGTGGATCGAATGGTGAAAAGGACTTCCAAAGCAAGTCCTGAAAATGTGCCTACAGTAAAGACTCGAGCTGCAGCTGATAGGAACCAAGCCATCATATCAGACAAGACATGTACTGTTAGAGAAGATGCTACAACACAAGGTCGTAGCAAGGTCACATCAACAGACAAATCAGTCAATAGACATACGACACTGACGGAAAACAACGGCACAAATTCTATTTCCTTCAATAAGTCTCGTGAATGTCTTCGAAGTGGAAGTAACACAGGTCATCACTCTAGGACACAGTCCCCAGATAGTATAAGTGACTGTGCCAATGAATTTCCTTCAGATCATGACACTGGATGCATAAAATCGTCACCGTTTCGTCTGTTGCCAGGCGATCACCAAAGCAACAACAACACAGGCGTTGCTTTTTCGTCATCAGTTGTCAACCATACTGACTGGAACTATGAGGAAGACGACCTTGACAGCAATAATTCTACTGAAAATCTTATGGCGGAAGACGAACTATCACAGACTAACCAAGATTTAGACGAACCAACAAGCGAAACATCATTTGAACAAGAGATTTCCGCTGAAGATTCTGATAAACATTCACATGAAGCGTCCTTGAAAGAACATGCCTTCAAACAAATTGAAGAAGAATCTTCAAGTGAGTTGTCATATGAAACCACAACAAATGGTTCATGTCAGAACTCAAGTCTTCAAGGAAATTCAGAAGAAATCATGGACACAACAAGTGTTCAAGAGACGAAAAGGAAAAGGCCTGAATCATTTACCATAACTCTTAATAAATCAGAATGGAAAGCAATAAAACCAAAGAAAAATGAACAAAATCGTAAACTGCGTTCTTCCTGGACTGATATTTTCTCGGAGAAGCTGGCAAACAGTGACGTACCCTGTGTTCTTTTGTTTTACTACAATCGGATAAAAAGGCGAGACAGCAAGAAAGTCAATGCAAGATATTTCCACGGAAAAGCCAAGTGTAAATTTGAGACATGTACCTGGTACACATTTGAGATAGTTGAAAAGCCAGTAAAAGTTTCTCGAAATGGAGTAACTGTCAAGGTATTAAGAAACGGTCCGATCAACCATCCGCCTTTCCAAACCAAGAGGAGACAACTCCGTGGAGAACGACGACAGCTTTATAAACAGCAGCTGAAGAACAAAGGGGCCTCTAATCTCCATTACGAGTTGCTTGGAAATCTTAGTCAGTCCCAGTTAGATGGGGGAAATCATACAATTCCATCGTCAAAGCAAGTGTTACGGCAGCTGAAATATGAAATGACGAAGGAGGATTACCTTCATACTGACGAGTGGACAGAAGTTGTCCTGACTAACAAGATTCTGCAAGACCTGGATCAGGACAGCAAAAGTGCTCCTGGTTACATTCAGCTTCTTTCGTATCAACCGTTCATCGCTATATGCTTCACCGAGAGACAGCTTCATATCTTCAAACACCAGAAGAAGATCGGAAAAGGTGTGCTATATTTAGATGCCACTGGGTCGTTGGTGAAAAAACAGTCTGGTTCAAATAAACCTGTTTATTATTATGCTGCAGTTGTGAAGAACAACAAACCCAATCAACCACCAATGCCAATCGCAGAAATGTTCACAAACGAACATACAACAGCGATTATATCGCTCTTTCTCGGGAAAATTAAACAAGAGCTGATGGCCATGGGGTCATCATGGCAGAGTGCTCAGCCAATGAGAGTGGAGATAGACTTCTCATGGTCTCTCATCAACTCCGCCTTACTTGTGTGTAATCAGGAGAATATCACTTCCTATCTCTCACGTGCGTGGCAAATAGCTACAGGATTAAAGACGGTTACGAAATTTACCAAGGTTCACCTGTGTTCGGCTCATCTGATCAAACGGGTGAGGGACAGAATGGGCCGCACAACCTCAGACAAGGGGCTCGCTGATTTTTATACTTTCGCCTTTGCCCTACTACAGAATTCCTCTGAATTGAGACAGGCCGAGTCAATTTATATCTCTTTATGTACTGTCCTTGAAAAAGAGTACGAAACACCACCAGTGACAGATGCCATTGCCAAACTAGAGAAACAGATTTTGGAGCAGACACCTGACGTTGGAAGTTCAGCACATATTGGTCCAGAGAAAATTGAGGAAGACCTACAACAGGAAAATTCATTGTCAACGATCAAAGCCTTATCTCCCTTTAACAAGTTCTTTGCTAGTGTGAAGGAAAATATACCATCCACCGAAGAATATACTTCCAAAGTAAAGAATAAATACTATAACAAGGACGCCCTGGCTGTTATAGAATCCTACTTGCACCTGTTTCCTGTATGGAGCGGGCTACTGCTGAGAAATGAGATCAACGACAATGGGAAACCTGTCACTCGCGACACAAACTGTTACGTAGAAAACTGGTTCCGTATTGTGAAACAAAACATTCTGAATAAAAAACAGTTACAGAGACCTGGACCAGTCCTTAGACTTCTTCATAAGAGCATTCAGGGACGCTCGAGAGAATATCAAATCAGTATGGAGTTCAAGATGTTGTCTGACCAGGATCATTCCACAACGGATTCAGAAACTCTGGAGCAGGATGACATCGATGTTTATCAGGAACAATGGCGACCAATATCAAAAATAAAGACAAGTAAGTTTTATACCCGGCCAAATAAAATGCCAGGACCAACACTTCTTGAAGAAAATAACATCAAACCAAAGAGAGGACTAAAGCGGTCTATTGTGTCATCACCACAAGGGTCAGAAGACGACTGGATGGGCTCTCTACTGCAGGCCATCTGTGTGTGGCTGCCGAACCCCATACCAGGTAGGCATGATACAGGATACTCTAAATCATTATCACTTATATTTTGCATGGGATTTATTTTCATGTCATTATGCGAGGAGAGTCTATCAAGGATTCAAATCCTTCATGATAATTTGTACAAAAATACCAGATGGTAGTATAGCCAGGCTATTAGTTACAGATATAGGAATCTGCAGAATTCATGATTCTAAATTCTCATCATTCCCAAATTTAATGTCATTTCTAAATTACAATGTAGTGTTCATGAAATATTCATGAATACGTCTGAAGAGGTAGTTTCGCAAAATAAAGTATTTGCAAAATCTAATTGATATTAAGATGACTGAAAACAGTATTCTAGAGTTACTAACGGCAGTAATGAACGTTAACATTTTATTTTACTGTGTATTTATCATATGTACATGTACCAAATATAATTAAGAAAGCTCTTATGAAAATATTTCATTTCATTTCAGTCAGTAGTGATGTAATTCTGGACCTGTTTCTGAAAAAGTTAATCCGGTCAGCTTATCCTGCAGCTGTTTACCAAGGGGGCTTAATGGTAAGTGAGAAAGCTTACTGACCCAGGAAACTTAATGAAAAGTGTCCCAGTCTATTGACACATGAGACTTACAAAGTCTCAGCCTATTGAATAAGAGACTTAATGGTAAGTGTACCAGTATACTAACCCAAGAGACTTAATGGTAAGTGTACCAGTATACTATGTAACCCAAGAGACTTAATGGTAAGTTTCCCAGTATACTAACCCAAGAGACTTAATGGTAAATTTCCCAGTATACTAACCCAAGAGACTTAATGGTAAATGTCCCAGTATACTAACCCAAGAGACCTAATGGTAAGTGTACAATTATACTAACCCAAGAGACTTAATGGTAAGTGTCTCAGTATACCAACCCAAGAGACTAAATGGTAAGTTTCCCAGTATACTAACCCAAGAGACTTAATGGTAAGTGTCCCAGTATACTAACCCAAGAGACTTAATGGTAAGTGTCCCAGTATACTAACCCAAGAGACTTAATGGTAAGTGTACCAGTACACTAACCCAAGAGACTTAATGGTAAGTGTCCCAGTATACTAACCCAAGAGACTTAATGGTAAGTGTCCCAGTATACTAACCCAAGAGACATAATGGTAAGTGTACCAGTATACTTACCAAAGAGACTTAATGGTAAGTTTCCCAGAATACTAACCCAAGAGACTTAATGGTAAGTGTACCAGTATACCAACCCAAGAGACTTAATGGTAAGTGTCCCAGTATACCAACCCAAGAGACTTAATGGTAAGTGTCCCAGTATACTAACCCAAGAGACTTAATGGTAAGTGTCTCAGTATACTAACCCAAGAGACTTAATGGTAAGTGTCCCAGTATACTAACCCAAGAGACTTAATGGTAAGTGTCTCAGTATACCAACCCAAGAGACTTAATGGTAAGTGTCCCAGTATACCAACCCAAGAGACTTAATGGTAAGTGTCCCAGTATACTAACCCAAGAGACTTAATGGTAAGTACTTGCCCAAAGGTGAAATATAGTGGTCCAATTAAACTGAATTAGTAGTATCTTCAATTACTCTAGGGGAAAGGTAAAGATTTTGAGCAATTTTACACTTGCCAATCGAGCAAGTAGTCAGCAATATTTACTTGCCCACAGACCAAATCTACTGGTCCTGGGCCATCGGACCTGGGTTTTTTCTCGCCCTGCAGTATACTAACCCAAGAGACTTAATGGTAAACGTCCCAGTATACTAACACATAAGATTACATAGTATCGGACCACAATCTACCTGGCATTTCAAACTGTACCTGGACCAAGGAGACTCCCCCGACTATCCCCTTATGAGTCTTTGAGTGTGTTCAGAACATGTAAATTACGAAACCACAAACACTGAAAATAGACAGTGTAACACTAGCTGTATACTCTCCTTTTCAGAGCAAACTAAAAACATCACCCGAGTATCGCAATATGAAGTTTGGAGAAGATTATAGTCCTGTAACATTCTTACATCAATTCCTGCAGAGAATGCACAGTGCCCAGCTGATCCAACCCATGCTGATACAGACGGTGTTGGAATGTCAGATATGTAGAACAGTAAGTCCAAAACCCTTTTAATTCCATCCTGTTGCTCTTTTATCCTCTTGTAATATACAGGGGCTGCAACAGCTCATGCATCTTCGCTAGCCAAGGCTTCTGATTACGTTATACTACACGAACCCTTGGCGGATATAGTCGTCAGTTCTGGCCCTCTAGCGGAGATTCAAAATTACCACTCTTTACGCATGAAATTTTCGACCAATCAAAACGAGCGTTACCGATTTACTTCATCTGAGATGTTTACAAACACACATGGAGGCTTATGTCATTTTGATGAGATATGTGATCAATGACTTTAATAGATTGATCAAACACTGCAAATGTTTCCCTAAAGATAGTTCGTCTCTGTATATAGGTAAAATGCCATGACCTAGTTGACATTGTAGCTCTGTACTGGGTGCCGCAATTTTTGTTTACTGCGAAACCAAGCCTGAACGTAAAACGCGATTTGATTGGGTGCCCTGGGATTCCAGGGCGCGACGGTTTGAACACGACTATATCCGCCAAGGGTTCGTGCAGTGTAACGTAATCAGAAGCCTTGGCTAGCGAAGATGCAGCTCATGACGCATGGTTTGACACTCTCTACCTATGTCAGTTGGTGTTTCTTTGAAAGCTGTGAAAAGGAGCAGTCTGTGCTGTCGTGGTTGTGTCCTTGAGCAAGACACTTCACTCTTACCCGGGTATTGCCCTAGATAGCATGAGACGGGCCTCCCGTATGTAGCTTAGCGAGGTAGTTACCAACTACTACAAGGAGACCACGTCTCAGAATGACACTGGCTGTTGACAGGACAATAAACCCAGCAAAACAATATGTATGATTCAAACTAAGAGAACACAAATCTGAAGTGTGATAACTGAGTATTCATTGAGTTAAACTTTTCTAGTCTTTTATAGTGATATAGAATTAACTTTAATTGATCAATTATTGGATTTACTTAATTATTGGATAGTACACTATATTGTATACAAGTTAGTCAAGCTTTAATACTTTATCCAGTTTATCAGCGGAACGCCATTTTTCTAATTTAAGAGAAAAAAGGAAGATAAATTTTGTTGCTTGCTTTAGTTTAAATTCTTCAAGAAATTGATGGAAGATTTTGGTTGTACCTTTATTAACCCAAGGGGAAAATATATTTATCCTTTTCACTTTATTTCCTTTTATGTACAGTATACCAAAAATATGAAGATTCTGTATATTTTCAGACAGAATCCCCAGTACAGGAGAAATTATCGACACTCATGGTACGCCTGACAGCTCCAACTGTTCAGGGGTGCATCGACAACCACTTCAAACCGAAAATACCTTCTTCAGGCACGCAACAGTCAGTACCAGAATACAAATTATCAGTCGTATTTCAATAGTATCACAAACAGATATTTAAAACTAATAAATATCACAAGTACTTTGATTCTGCCAAATGATGATGTAACAGAGGTCATGATAAGTTATATATATTTCATGTGTTCCGCTTAGGCAATCAAACGAGGACCTCTGGCTTTAAATCGTACGCTCTACTGATCAGGCTATAAAAAGAAGTTCTCTCAAGCCTAGATGTATATTTTGCAGCTGGTATTTACAGGATTACAAAGACATTTAATTTAGTTGACACCTCTAAATGAGAGCCACTAACTTATATGTTAAAACCATGAAGCACTGAACAGGATATTGACAAAACAAGACTTAATTAATTCTAATTAATTATCATCAGTAATGTGATTAGTCTTTCAAAATTATTGACAAATGACAATACAGACCAGCAATACTTTTTCTGAACATAAACCAGAGACAAAACTATTTTTTCACTACTTTTATGGGAGAAAAAACCTAAATGATAACCTATCTAGTCCTTTACCTTGACGAAGAGGTTTTCAATTATCAATAATCATGAGATATCAATGTCATAAAGAATTAATTTGTTTAAGGCGATGTACGAAATGCCAGGCATTCAAAGACCAGACACGATCAGTCCTAGAAACTTCAGATGGGATGGTCATTATTCTGAAACGGTTTACTGAATCGCCGCAGAAACATCACGCTACTGTGAGGATACAAAAGTAAGTTTGAGAGGTCTCTGTTTACCAAGACTAGACAACTACCAACCAAATAAAATACTCCTGTCAAGTTTAGACAGGTATATGAAAAGAAGAACTGACAATACACACTAAATCAACAGCACTTAAGTAACCACACACTAAAGTAACCACACACTAATGTAACCACACACTAAACTAACCACACACTAAAGTAACCACACACTAATGTAACCACACACTAAAGTAACCACACACTAAAGTAACCACACACTAAAGTAACCACACACTAATGTAACAACACACTAATGTAACAACACACTAATGTAACCACACAATAAAGTAACCACACACTAGAGTAACCATACACTAAAGTAACCATACACTAAAGTAACCACACACTAAAGTAACCACACTAATGTAACCACACACTAATGTAACCACACAATAAAGTAATTACACACTAAAGTAACCACACACTAAAGTAACCACACACTAAAGTAACCACACACTAATGTAACCACACACTAAAGTAACCACACACTAAAGTAACCACACACTAAAGTAACCACACACTAAAGTAACCACACACTCAATTAACCACACACTAAACTAACCACACACTAAAGTAACCACACACTAAAGTAACCACACACTAAAGTACCCACACACTAAAGTACCCACACACTAAAGTAACCACACAATAAAGTAACCACACACTGAAGTAACCACACACTTAAGTAACCACACACTAAAGTAACCACACACTTATTAATGTACCCACACACTAATGTAACCACACACTAAAGTAACCACACACTAATGTAACCACACACTAAAGTAACCACACACTAAAGTAACCACACACTCAATTAACCACACACTAAACTAACCACACACTAAAGTAACCACACACTAAAGTAACCACACACTAATGTAACCACACACTAAAGTAACCACACACTCAAATAACCACACACTAATGTAACCACACACTAAAGTAACCACACACTAAAGTAACAACACACTTATGTAACAACACACTAAAGTAACCACACTAATGTAACCACACACTAATGTAACCACACTAAAGTAACCACACTCTAAAGTAACCACACACTAAAGTAACCACACACTAAAGTAACCATACACTAAAGTAACCACACACTAATGTAACCACACAATAAAGTAACCATACACTAATGTAACCACACACTAAAGTAACCATACACTAAAGTAACCACACAATAAAGTAACCATACAATAAAGTAACCACACACTAATGTAACCACACACTAAAGTAACCATACACTAAAGTAACCACACAATAAAGTAACCATACAATAAAGTAACCACACACTAATGTAACCACACACTAAAGTAACCATACACTAAAGTAACCACACAATAAAGTAACCACACACTAAAGTAACCACACACTAATGTAACCACACACTAATGTAACCACACACTAATGTAACCACACACTAATGTAACCACACACTAATGTAACCACACACTAATGTAACCACACACTAAAGTAACCACACACTCAATTAACCACACACTAAACTAACCACACAATGAAGTAACTACACACTAATGTAACCACACACTAAAGTAACCACACACTAAAGTAACCACACACTAAAGTAACCAAACACTAATGTAACCACACATTAAACTAACCACACACTTAAGTAACCACACACTAATGTAACCACACACTAAAGTAACCACACACTAAAGTAACCATACACTAAAGTAACCACACACTAAAGTAACCATACACTAAAGTAACCACACACTAATGTAACCACACTAAAGTAACTACACAATAAAGTAACCACACACTAATGTAACCACACTAAAGTAACCACACAATAATGTAACCACACTAATGTAACCAGACACTAAAGTAACCACACACTAATGTAACCACACACTAATGTAACAACACACTACAGTAACCACACACTAAAGTAACCACACACTAATGTAACAACACACTAATGTAACAACACACTAAAGTAACCACACACTAATGCAACCACACACTAATGTAACCACACACTAATGTAACCACACACTAATGTAACAACACACTAAAGTAACCACACACTAATGTAACCACACACTAAAGTAACCACACACTAATGTAACAACACACTACAGTAACCACACACTAAAGTAACAACACACTAAAGTAACAACACACTAAAGTAACCACACTCTAAAGTAACCACACACTAAAGTAACCACACACTAAAGTAACCATACACTAATGTAACCACACACTAAAGTAACCACACACTAAAGTAACCACACAATAAAGTAACCACACACTAATGTAACCACACTAATGTAACCACACACTTATGTAACTACACACTAATGACCACACACTAAAGTAACCACACACTAATGTAACCACACACTAAAGTAACCACACTAATGTAACCACACACTAAACTAACCACACTAATGTAACCACACACTAATGTAACCACACTAAAGTAACTACACACTTATGTAACCACACACTAAAGTAACCACACACTAATGTAACCAAACACTAAAGTAACCACACAATAAAGTAACCACACAATAAAGTAACCACACAATAATGTAACTACACACTTATGTAACCACACACTAAAGTAACCATACATTAAATGTAACCACACACTAAAGTAACCATACATTAAATGTAACCACACACTAAAGTAAAAGACAAACTTTACTAACCAGACTAAAGTAACCCAGACTAATGTGTTACTGGATGGTAGAATTGTCTACAGTATAGAACTCCTATAAAGGTGTCATTGTCAGCTACTCATTATACCCTCCATTAAAAATCCTCATTTCTTGTGTGTTGTAGGCAGATTAGCGTGAGAACAGTGGAGAATACTGTCTATCACTACAATCTACAATCTATGCAGGTATATAAAATTATCTGACATTTGCATTGTAACATGTTTTACGTTGTTTTATTTTAAGAATGCAACAACAATTCCATACGGCCATGAGTTGTATACAGCTGGGTGCACCTTAGTTATCATATCAGTTGTCAATCACATAAAAACAGGTCGTATAGAATCCATGGTGTGTTAAATACTAGATGTCTTTCTGCATGAAATATTAATATAAAGACTACTTTGACTTGTAATCTATCATTCTTTAATTAATCACAACTGAACCTCATTATCTAGAAGTCAGTTGTCCTTGAAAAATCTTCAAGATACATTTGTATCCCTAATATTATAAATTGGGTACATTTTACATACAATGGATGCCAGCTTATAATAACAGACCTTATAACAGGATTTCTCCTCACTAGTTGAAGTGAGTTTACTTGTGTTTTACGGCTACTGACGTATTCACTAAACAAACAACGAAGCTTAAAGGTCATCAGATTTTCTATTAATCCTGGAATATTTTTTTATATATTTTTTCACAGCTACATCATGGAAATTCTGTACATGGTGGTCATTGTAAGTTTTTTTTATATAAAAATTTATATGCATATTTATAATACAACAAACTAGAATTAATACTTTTTTGTGCAATTTGTCGGTTTTTGTAAAAATTTAAAAAAATTGAGAAATTTTCTCTAATACTTGTGGAGTTTTTATAAAAGTTTGCATTATTTTATTTCATTTAATAAAGCATTTGAGTATATGCAGTTTGTGTATGATTTTAAATACTTGTGTATTTTTTCAGATCATTTTTATCAGATTTGCATTTTTCTATACAAGAGATCCATGGGCCTTCATGGTGACCCGAGTCCTTAAATACATACTGATATTTGATGTTTTTATCTTTTAAGAATTTAACACATTTGACCAGTGTTATCTTTATATGTCAAGGTCATTCAATTGAACAAACTTGTCTGTTATCCAAGCATGCCACTGTCCAAATATCATGAACCTGGGCTACTTACATGAAGTTATGGAGAAGTTATTTAAAGATTTTAACTCATTCGACCTCTGTGACCTTGGGGGTACATAAGGTCATTCATTTGAACACTTATGGTAGCCCTTCATCCCAACATGCAAATGGCCTAATATCATGGCTATGCATGGGCCTCTTGGTTAAATGAGAAGTTGTTTACAGATTATAAAACACTTGACCCCTGTGACCTTGAAAATAGGTCAAGGTCATTCATTTGAACATCTCCAGTAGCCCTTCATCCAGCAAAATACTAGCCCAATATCATTGCCCTAGGCCTCTTGGTTATCAAGAGGATGTTGTTTAAAACTTCAAACACATTTGACCCCTGTGGCCTTGAAAATAGGTCAAGGAAATTCTTTTGAACAAATTTGATAGCTGTTCATGCAAGCATACTTTTGGCCCAATATCATGACTCTGGGCCTCCTGGGTATTGCGAGAAGATATCATTTGAAGATTTTAACCTACTTGACCATGTGACCTTGAAAGGAGGTCAAGGTAAATTCATTTAAACAAATTTAGCAGCACTTCATCCCAGCATGCTTCTGGCCTAATATCAGGACTCTTGGCCCCTTAGTTATTGAGAAGAAGTCATTTAAAGATCTTAACACAGTTAACCCCTGTGACTTTTAAATGTAGCTCAAGGTCATTCACTTGAACAACTTCAGTAGCCCTTCATCCCTGCATGACACTGGCTCAATATCATTGCCATAGGCCTTAATAAATTAATTTAGAGACTTTAACATGTTTGACCCTTGCGACCTTTTAGTAGCTATATAACATTTTTAAAACTCTTTTGTGTGCAGATTTAATCAAATCTAATCAAATACAAGAGGCCCAGAGGGCCTGTATCGCTCACCTGGATTTCATGAGATATGAAACAAGAATGATGATTAAGTATATTTGTCACTGGTATTGCTATGTCAATATATCATAGGCATTTTATATGGGTACGTGAGGTTTTTATGCCAAAAAATGCATTAATCCATGAAATGAAATTGACTTTTGGCGCAACCCCATAGGAATGCTACCACACAAATGTGAGTGATATCCATTGCTAAGTTTTAGAAAAGAAGTTGTTGAAACCAATTGACCCCTTTTGACCCCCGCCCTCTGCACCCCTGGGGGTCAGTTCCTTCCTTTATAAAATTTTGAATCCCTACCCAAAAGGATGCTACCAGTCAGCTGTTTCAGAAAAGAAGTTGTTCATATCAATTTAGCCAAATTGACCCCTTTTGGCCCCACCCCTCAGCCCCCTGGGGGGTCAAACCCAAAATTTGTACAAATCTGAATCCCCACCCCATGACCATGCTACCATACAAATGCAGACCTGCCAACCTTTCAAATTCAAAAATAGTAATTTGGCCCATTTTTGAGCAAAAAAAGAGTAATTCTTAACAATTCTTGCCAAATCTATTGCATCAAAAAGAGTAATTTGCTACTATTTCGAGAGAAAAAAGAGTAACGACCACCACAAAATAGTAAAGATTACTATAAAATAGTAGTAGTTGGCAGGTCTGCAAATGTGAGTGATATCCATTGCCATTGCTTAGTTTAAGAGAAGTTGTTTATATCATTTTAACCAAATTGATCCCTTTTAACCCCACCCTTCAGCCCCCAGGGGGTCGGCCCCGTCCTTTGTACGATTTTGAATCCTTAACCCAAGGGAATGCTACCAGTCAATTATTAGAGATATCCATTGCTTAGTTTCAGAGAAAAAGTTGTTTATATCATTTCTGCCAAAATGACCCCTTTTGGCCCCGCCTCTTAGGTCCCCGGGGGTCAGCCCTGTCATTTGTACAATTTTGAATCACGACCCCAAAGGGAAACTCACAGTCAAATATGAGCAATATCTATTGCTTGGTTTCAGAGGATTTGGTTTAGTTTATTTTGTTTAACGTCCTATTAACATCTAAGGTCATTTAAGGACGGCCTCCCGTGCGTGCGACATGTATGCGTGTGATGAGTGCATGTGTGTGTTTTGGGAGGCTGCGGTGTTTGTGTTAAGTCTCCTTGTGATAGGCCGGATCTTTTGCCAATTTAGAGTGCTACCTCACTGAAGCATACTGCCGGAGACACCCAGCAGCACACCCCACCCGGTCACATTATACTGACAATGGGCGAACCAGTCGTTCCACTCCTAATTTGCTGAGCGCTAAGCAGGAGCAGCAACTACCATTTTTAAAGACTTTGGTATGTCTCGGCCAGGGGACAGAACCCAAAGCCTTCCTCACAGGGACGAACGCTCAACAAAAGGCCAAAAGTGAGGCATTGTCAAGGGAGACATTAGGA
>NC_047030.1:24806119-24833478 GCF_902652985.1 Pecten maximus | reverse complement strand
GCCTGGGGCATTTCTAAATTGAACCTGCTGGTTGGCTTCCTGCCTTAGGCGAGAGCACAGGTAAATCCCCGCCCCCTTTTTGGGATGAACTATAAGCTGGTTCTGTATTTAACATGACAAGTATATTAGTCCTACAATATAAGACTTCGAAGGTACAAACGTTATCTTTTACGTTTATTGTCGGGTATCAACATTTTTGTTATTTGCCGAACCTCTAAGTACATCTTCTTTGGAACAGATGCCTGCATCAGAGACCTATATATCCACTATATACGTCCCTGGTTATATATAGAGGAATATTGTAATTACCAATGGGTTACACTATCCGAGCTCTAATATATACAAGCTTACTAATAAGAAAATTTGAAACTGTATGTATCACATCGATGAGATTAGAGACTTGTGATATACAAGTCTCTGATGAGATATAGAAAAACAACTAAACTATAAATCCTATATAGTGTCTCCGATATTCTATAGATGTTTCTTACTGAATATTGAACTGTTTTTTATTATCCATACATTTATAATGACGCCGAGGGTATAATATGTATGCATTTCATGTAACATGTTGAAACCGACTTCTCTGTGCATATTTTGTTGTGTATAGTGTGACCATGCATATAGTCATTATGAATCAAACATGAAATAGAAGATTTGTAAAAAAAAAAAAAGATGTGTTGAACTATCATGTCTTACGTTTGACATAAAGAAAACAACTGTGTTATATAATAAAATCTTTCAATTCAATTCAATTCATTTATTACTTTAAACCTTACGGTTTATCAGTAGTATTATCAGCAAAGCGTCGTCGTTCCAAGCTGATGTTTTTAATTCAATTTGTGAAACACCTGATAATAATAATATGTTTATAATATGTACTTATGGGCCGTATGGCCTAAAGTCAATAAAGAATTTGAAATTTGATAAAATGTTTCGTGTTATTAAAGATATTCTCTCCTTATATATGATCAGTGATAATCCTATATAGCTTTATGGATTCGTACGTGCTAACTTCGGAATAACATATATTGATATATGAGAATTTGAAATTGTGTTTTACAGCACGTTCTAGATATCGCCTGAATTAGCTGTTTTTGTTTTCACTCTTATCAGTTTCTATGTTTGCAATATGACTACACTATTGTATACTCCACACACCACTCATTCATTCGATATTACCGCTCAGAAATGTCATAACATCTGTATCGTCATTACATTGTATATTGATGCTGTCTATCTTTCGTTAAATTGCATTTTAAAAATAGTGAAGATAAAGAATTGTATTCTGTCATTTTCAGCACGCTTATAAGTCGTAAGGATTGAATTGAATAAACATTTTAAACAAAAACAAGACCGGTCTATAATCCTTTAATTGATTCGATCGCTGTATAGAAAACCAAGGTACCGTTACAAAAACTAAATTGTACGGGTTAATGCCGGGGGCTAAGATCTCGCAGCGGTTGCTATGACTACTCTGTGTGTCAAGCGACCGCGATCTACTACCTGTTCACCTGTCGACACGGGTGACCAACTCAGACTTTTTATCTATGTGATGAGAAAAACGTCCGGATTACTGCTGGAATTTTACTTAACTAACATTTCGTTTCCGATATGGAGCTCCGGATTCGGAATCAGAACTTCCGGACTTGTGAGTACAAATATAACGTTACGGAAATTCGTTCCCCGACATTTCCGTCGGGATTGTGAGTTTTACGGACTATCGGCGTCCAGATTTAGCGGGTCAGCTGTATTGGTATATATAACAGCAATACAAACACAAAGTGGAGTACGGGTTAGATATATACATATTATGTACAATTTGGATCTCATGGGATTCGAAAATAACCTACACATATTTATACATATGATCCCCCCCCCCCTCCCCCCTACACAGAACAATAGAATATTTTCACTAAATACATATACACATACAAAAATGTACATGCACAATTATATTGATATTATCAAAAACACGTTCATCTTTATAATACCGTCAGATATGTCATATGTCTCCGATACCGTGAATCAAACGTTTGTATTCAAACTTGTGATGTACAGTGGACCCTCGATAATCCGAACACCTTCGTTCCCAGACCAAACCGTCCGGATTACGAGTTTTCCGGACTGCCGAATTTCGTCTACCAGGTCAAAAAAATTGTCGTGTAAGAGTTACAATCCGGGACGTTTCATAAACACGTCTAATTGTCAGACTTTTTAACAATAAATATACTTATGTTTCTGATATGATTTTTGATTTCTTTTGTAGAAAGTAAAAAATAAACTTTGCTTTTAAAAGAACATGTAAAGTGAAAGTTGTTTTATTTATAGCGGGCATATGTGTCCTACAAACACCACACATGTGTCACGTCCCGGAGGTTCACAAACAAGTAGAAATTACAAACGTTAAATACCTTAAACAAGAGATCCTAGAGGGATCTTGGCGCCCACCATTGAATGATCTTCATAGGTTCCATGTCGGATTGATCTTTTCTCTACTTTTCCCTTCATTTTACTAATCTGTGCAAATTGAGACATCCCTCCAGTACTTTTCAAACAAGGGAATCCAAGCTATATAAGAAATTTGAGATTTAACGATAATGGCTGTTTGTTTGCCAGGTTGTTTTCAGGACAGACTGGTCCAAAAATGCAATACAAGGGACCAAGGGGAACCTACTTATGAAATTTGAGAAAGATCCCTTCAGTACTTTCTCAGAAATAGTGATAACAAACTTAAATTGTCAAAATCGAAGATGGCTGCCTGTCAGCCATGTTGTTTTCTGATTGGTCTCAAAACGCAATATGCATAACTAGGCACCAAGGGGAACCTACAAATGAAATTTGAGAAAGATCCCGTTAGTACTTTCTCAGAAATAGCGATAACAAACTTCAATGGTCAAAATCCAAGATGGCTGCCTGTCGGCCATGTTGTTTTCCGATCGGTCCCAAAATGCTAGGCACCAAGGGGAACCTACATATGAAATTTGAGAAAGATCCCTTCAGTACTTTCTGAGAAATAGCGATAACAAACTTGAATTGTCAATATCCAAGATGGCTACCTGTCAGCCATGTTGTTTTCTGATTGGTCTCAAAATGCAGTATGCATAACAAGGCACTGAGGGGAACGTATGTATGAAATTTGAGAAAGATCCCTTCGTTACTTTCTGAGAAATAGCGATAACAAACTTCAATTGTCAAAATCCAAGATGGCTGCCTGTCGGCCAGGTTGTTTTCCGATTGGTCTCAAAATGCAATATGCATAACTAGGCAACAAGAGGAACCTACATATGAAATTTGAGAAAGATCCCTTCATCACTTTCTGAGTAATAGCGATAACAAACTTCAATTGTCAAAATCCAAGATGGCTGCCTGTCGGCCATGTTGTTTTCCGATTGGTCTCAAAATGCAATATGCATAACTAGGCACCAAGGGGAACCTACATATGAAATTTGAGAAAGATCCCTTCAGTACTTTCTGAGAAATAGCGATAACAATCTTCAATTGTCAAAATCCAAGATGGCTGCCTGTCGGCCATGTTGTTTTCCGATTGGTTTCAAAATGCAATATGCATAACTAGGCACCAAGGGGAACCTACATATGAAATTTGAGAAAGATCCCTTCAGTACTTTCTGAGGATTAGCGATAACAAGAATTGTTTACGGACGGACGGAGGGACGGACGGAGGGACGGACGGACCACGGACCACGGACGCAGGGCGATTTGAATAGCCCACCATCTGATGATGGTGGGCTAATAAAAGACCCGGATTTTACAACTTACCATCAGTCCATGTTTTTTTTATGATTTTTACGTACCAGAAACCCCAAGCTATATATCTAAAAGTACGCTACACCAGCGAGAACTACCGAAGAAGTCCGATAATTATTGAACCCGTATTAACTTAACAATGTGACGCTTAATTAAGTATCATACGACTATTGACTAATTTGTGTGTAATCAACCCAGTTCTTGTGATCACTGCTTAATACGTAAATGTGTATGTAATTAATAACGGGCATCTTTCAATGAATTGTCGTTTCACGTAACGGTGTTACAAAGCCGATATCCGTGTTTACCCAATACAAGTGTTCATGATGTTAATTACCGATCATAAATTTATTACATGTATTTGAGATTGATTAATTATGGTATCACGTACTGTATGTTTGTGCGTAAATTCTTGCTAATAACGAAATAGCAATATGTGTTCCTATAAAAGTTGCCGTCTGTAAAATAACTATAATAGATATTGTACGTCAAGTTGATAAAAGCAAGACCAGGCTATACTATAAAATCCTTTAATACTGTAAAGTTTAAAAAGGTCGTAGAGAAAAAGTAATGTACCGTTATAAAAACAAAAGTTACACTTTGTAACACAGGTAAACACCCGGGGCTATGACCTGGCAGCGGTCGCTATGACTACGCACAGTGTCAAGCAATAGTCTGTGTACAGCTGTCGACACGGGTGACTTGCTCCGACATTTTTTCTCCTCGTGGTGAAAAAATCGTCCGGATTATTGCGGGAAATTTACTAATGAAAAGTACGTTCCGTTCCCAAAATGGGCTTCCAGAATCGGAATCCGAATTTCCTGACTGGTGAGTACAAATAACGTTACGGAAATCCGTTCCCGTGCATTTCCGTCCGGACTGCGAGTTTTCCGGACTATCGGCGTCCGGATTATCGCGGGTCCACTGTACACTGAATGGTCAACAAATGATAAACGTTCTGCCTGATGAGAGTCGCCGAGCGATGTGTGCGACATCATAGGGATTCCATTAGTTCTGTTTCTAAATAATAAGACAATTTAGGCAAACTTGCTATAGAAATGCAAGATATTTAAATATGTTTTCTTACATATTCCTTGTTGGAATCATGTATAAAGTAAAAATGTAATTTACCTAAATATACAAGCAAATATAGGTTTTTTGTTTAAAAACATATTTTTATTGCTTCAAATGTAGGCATGAGGATTGGGCAGAAGTTATACAACTTATTAAAGCCCCCTCCTCCAAACATTTTTACAACAATGTGACACAAACAATGGACATTTACATTAATTTTACGATTGACAAATTAGAAAGGAAGACTAAAGAGAGAAAGTGAAAGGAATACAGATAATTATACAAAAATGAATTTATGTCTAACAAAAATATTTGATTTACAATCAATAACATAATATCTGCCTAGAACAAACTAACTACGTTTGCACGCTCCTTCATCTTATCATTGTCCTTTCATGCTCATTCCTTAATCGTTCTCCTTTTGATAATCAAGCTCCTGCTAGGTAATATAATATAGGTTTACAACAGGGACATAAACCCTCAGTAATTGCATGTATGACATATAGATATTAGACCTCTCATTTTATGAATACTTGGGTTAATACAGTAATACTGTGGGATGCATTTTGAACGAATAATTTTCATTTCAATATGTTAAAGTGTACCCTGAATGAAAAACTACATTTTAATATGTTATTGGTATTGATTAATAAACAAGAATGCAGAAAACCGCATCAAAATCGGCCGACCCATTTCCGAGTAATTGTGATTTTTCTCGAAAACACACCTGAAGCCCAAAGCCGAATACCTCGTTTTGGTGACCTCTGACCTGTGACGTCACAGGTTGAACACGATCGGGGCCGCCATATAGGAAATATATAGAAACAAACGTGAACACGTGCCTGTAATTAATGCGAATAAGACAAAAAAAAAAAAGGAAAGTGCTGAATAAACTCTCTGAGTTATATTTGTGAATTAGTTAATAACAAGTGCTACCGAAACCAGGGACATATAACTTTCTTTTTAAACGGTGCCATATATAACATGTAGCATCTCACTAATTTTCTCTCATAACGAGCCATACACAACATGTAACATCTTACTAATTTTCTATTATAACGGGCCAAATACAGCGTGTATCATCTTACCTATTTTCTATTATAACAGGTCGTATATAACATTTATATTAAAATATTTTATTCATATTTTTTTTAATTTAACGGGTCGTTGTAACATGTATGACATTTGAATAACCGGCCGTTTATAATGACTTACATCATATAGCCTTTATTATAATATACTTCGATGTGCGATATCTCGGCACTCGGCCAACCGATTTTGATGCGGTTTGAGACATTCTTCTTTGGTGGTTACAAAGAATAACACATTTGATTATCGTTTTTCGTTCAGGGTACACTTTAACATAAATAGATGATGGAACTCGTCTCCAATACTTTCATTGCAAAAATCTCCTTTATATATATATTATACCACCTTCCTGTCATGATACGAATTTTTAAATTAGACGTATGAAATTTAGTTAAATGTAGTGTATTTATTTCCGATAAAATTGTTAATTGTGGAAGAACGAATCGTCTGTATCATTTGAGTCGGTACCGACATCGTAAGTATAGGTGATTATGGTAGGACCGCTTCACGGCTCAGCGCTCCCAAGTCGAGGCTAGCCGCGGGACTCGATGGTCACGGATGGCTGCTGTCCAGGTAAAGTAGTCTACGGCTGGCAGTGCTGGTATTGCCGCGCGACAGAACCGCCCGAGGCGAATCTCGCAATATTCGTCATGACGTTTAATATTAGGCGATTTTCACGAAAACTGGATTGCTCCGTCAATACTAGATTCGAGGAGCAGAATTAGCGTCAGTGGAGAAAAAAATAGACCCTGTCGGACATTTCTAGACTGTCGGGGAAAATCTCGTCGTTGTAAGAAACTTTTAGATAGTCATGAAATAAATAGTGTAAAGTTCATGATTTCTAGATAGCTCGATAGAATTAGACGGTGGTCATGTTAAATTGGATATGATTCACAGAACTAGCTTTGACCGTCGAAAATTAGCCATGAAAATTCATAATTAGATACGTTGCTGAAAAAATGGACTGGGTTGGGTTAAATTAGATCTTTTATGGTAAAATTGGTGAAAATTTCAGAATTAGTAGAAAATATGAAAAAACTAGTACATTCGTGTCTCCCAGTGACACCTGACACTATCCAGGGGTGTAAAAATCCACATGTCTGAGTTCCGGTGTCATGTGGGATTTGTATCCCCCATAGGATAAGTACCCGGATACTAAAACAGGCCATAGGATTAGTATCCGGGTGAAATGCTGCTGAAATGCCATTAGTCACATCAATATAGTCAAACGCACATTGAAACATCATACCCTAAATTATTTGTTCAAGTAGTTTAAGTGGTTTACCTTAAAACTTCATCTCAGCCCCAGTGTCATCCACTTCTACTTTCGGGACACTCGGAAGTTTTCAATATTGGCCGACGATGAATGCTGAGGTAGCGTCTCAGAGATTGATCACGTGACATCGACAACCGCGGGAAATATTACTGACTTATACCGTCGGAGTTATTTCCCCTGAATCTGTGTTTTAACAAAGACAACCCCAATTTCGTCCTGAAATTTTGTCCATCGCACATGTGGTACTTTTTAAAAATTAATACCAGGTACCACATAGGAGTATACTGAACACAATGAACACAAGTTATTTAAGTGATATACCACATAAGTACAAAAATACCACATTAGCAATGGCTGGACACAAATCAAACCCTCTAGGGCCCCAAATGTAAACACGGACGGACGACGGACGCCGCACCACGGCATAAGCTCACTTGCCCTTCGGGCAGGTGAGCTAAAAATAAACCTATTTTAAATGGAATTCTTTTTAGGTACACCTTCATATCATGATCATAATGTAAACTAAGTTTAAAAGTGATCAGACAAACAAAGTAGGCAGAGGTAGCCAGACAGACAAAATAATACTCCAGTCAAATGGGCATGTAAAAATGAAGTTGCTGATCAAGATTTTCTTAAAATAGCCATGGTGCCTTGTCCTTGACCTTTGCACAAGCATGTTCGAGGTATCGTACTTGATCAATGTATGAAGTTTACTTGAAATTGAGTGCAAATAAAGTCAATAGAGCGCTGACGTTCTATCAAAGCAATAATGACCTTGACTTTCGCACCATGAAACATGAATGAGCTTGAGGTATATCCCTACTTGACCAATGTCTAAAGTTTACTTGAAATTTGGTTGAAAATGAAGATGCTAGACCACTGGCAAGGAGTGAACATACGAATGTATGAACAAATGCTATAAAATTCCCTCACCGACTTCATCAAGAGGGGATAATGAAACTTTCACTTCAAGGATCCAAGCTGAATCTTCAGATGAAATATATCTGGCAGCCATTTTGTCACTCAAAATTATTCATACATAACCTATATATGGAATTTAAGAAAGATACATGAGAAAGAGTGATGATATATTCAAAATCCAAGAACCCTTACCCAGCGACTTTTTGTGTGTGGTTGCGTACTTGATCAAGGAAAACTGTGAACAGGATATCAAGATCCCGTGGCCCTCCCATGTGTTCTGGGTGAAACTGCGTACTGAAAAAAACAGACAAGAATTCTGTCAAATGTAGAAACAATGCCATCTCAAGACTGTGACACAAACATTCATGGGAACAATAGCATTAGTGTTAGATATGTTCTACCAAAAGCAATTTAAGTTTTCCGCAAAACATCCAACATCTTCATTATTATATACTGTATTTATTCTAATAAATGTCCTGGGGGCTTGCAATTTTTCATGGGGGGGGGGGGGGGGGTTAATAGAAAGCAAAACTTTTTCGGAGTCGGTACAGCTGTTAGGTCCGTTAAGTGTACTTGTTTCACCATGAAACAAGTGTTTATCTGTCATAAACATTGTAAAACTAAGTGTCCAACATTTTGGCACTTGTGTATAATATTGCATTAACATAAACATTGTTGTTTTGCTTTAAACTATTAAATGTTCTTAGCTCTGGACACATATGGATGGATATTCTCACTGAAGCATGGAAAGGGGGGGCCTTTATTAGGGAGGGCGCGCTTATTAGAATAAATACTGTACAGGGTATATCCATGTAATTGGTGGATGGCGCATACATGTAGCTATTCAAAAGTTAATTTCTAAAATATGCATATGATTTGTGCTACACCTGTAGCTTACAGAGATACCTTCGTAGCTGTTAATATGTTAAGCTCATTTCGGGACCTATTCCAAATTTGAAATAGGTCCTGTATTTTTCAATCTAATTACATGAACATCTAACAACATCCCATTAGGGGTCAGGTCAGGGTGACCTTTTGGATAAGGCAATCAAATGACTTCTTCCAGAAAAATTGGAAGTTAATTTTTTGTGAGAATTAGCATGACTAGAGTGCATATAGCTTGCATAATCTGTCAATGTGTTTCAAGTCATTTCATCCCACAAAGCATATAGGTATATACATGCTGTGACTAAATTGTTTGCTTCGATGACATCCGACAAATTGACAATTCACCCTGAAAGTGAATTACACATATCTCAAAGGTCATCAGACCGTGACCCCTTATAGGATGTTGTTTATAATAGATGTTCATGTAACTTCATGTGAGAATGACCATCTGGATTTTAATTAGATGGTATATTTTTCATTGCAATTTCAACCCACATGTATCTTTTATCCTAATCTGAAATTCTTTATGATCTGTGTAAAAGTCATTTCAGTCTTTTTAAAGATAATCATTGTATTGATAAATAAAGTTTAGCTAAAGGCTTCCAATGTTCCATTTATTTGACAATTTATAAATAAAATACTTAAAACATGAGAGGGGCCACGATAGCTTATAGTCGGTTAGAGCTAAGCTGCGAAGCTGACCAGTCTGTGCTATCCAGGTTGTGTCCTTGGGCAAGACACTTTACCCTTATTGCTCTGGATGGCATACATGTATGTTACATTGTTGAGTTAGGTAGTTACCAACTACTACAAGGAAACTCCACCTAAAAACGACCCTGGCTGTTTATGGGGCAATAGACCCAACAAACTTAAAACACTAAAAATATTTTTTTCAGAGTTAGTAAATCTTCACATATTCCCCTCTCCCCACCCCTAATATCTGAACTGTGTCTTATTACAAAAAATCCTGGCAAAATCCCTGTCATTTGTTTTCTTAATAATTACCTGAAGAATGGCTTGGTATTGTGTACAATTCCTTCATTTGTTTTATCATTGGCATTGGTGAAGAGGGAAGACCAGCCAGGAGCTAGGGTGGCCTCATCTACAGCAAATCCATGGTTCTGTGTGGTGATGAAACACCGTGTCGCCCTCTGGTGGTCATATTTACATGGCTGGTTATGGCCCCTGTTTCCATACCTTAAAAAAATGCATTGAAATCATAAATAATTCATTATTTTAACAATACCTCCCCAATATATTATCAGTTGAATTTACTGGCAGTTCTTGATGATAATTCTGACCAGTAACAAGATGTTGATTCAAGGTATAAGCTAGTTCATTAAGAATCTTTAAAATGTTCTCTTTGAGGCTTTTGATGAAGCAGGCTAATTCTAACAAAATGTTTCCAATAAACATAAAAACTGTGGGCTATACGATACTTGTCGAATCCAAGTTAACTTTTTGTGTTTCCTTAATTATTGCACTATCAGGAGCAGGCATTGCTGTTAATATCCGAAATATGAATGAAACAATTTTACTTGTGTGTGGATATATCAAGTAAAAAACAACTCACATGTATATCTAGAAACATGTTAACTATAGATATACATATTACTCTTACTGTATTGTATTTTCTAGTTCTGTTTATATATCATGTGATTGTATTTATTAAAGGGGAGGGTTGCCTCGAAAATTTGACATTTATCATTGTCCACACTGTGAATGTAGTTACTTCTTTGCTCCATATTAACATTTCAAGTAATTCGTATCCTGCTAACATACATTTGCAAGGATCCAGTATTATCTGGAAAATTACCGGTTGTATTACTTCTTTGACCAATAGAAATACGTTTATTAACACTCTTCAGGTCTTAAGACAGAACAGGTCTCAAAAGCTAAATACATATATAACAAGGGGTTTTACCCAATAGTGAGCTTGTACTTAATCATACGTAGCAGATAAGCAATGGGCAGAACACCAAAGTGGGCTATCTGCAGATTTTGAATTATAAAACCATTATTTTGGCTTATGGGGGCAATCTACAGGAGTGATCAATACTCAGGAAATTATGTTATGTATGTACAGGTATGTGTCATAAAAAAATCCCAAAACTTTTGCATTTGAATGTATGTTTATATTCCTTAATGTAAAGTCAACATGAATTTACACACACATAAAATTGTTTCTTTACAGAGACAAGAATCCCCTAAAATGAGATGAATTCAAACAGAGTTAAAACAAGGTCGAGAAAAACGGCAGGATCAATCATTGATCAGAACAAATTAAGGGTAGCCTTAGAAAGACAAGGAAATCATAGTAACATTGAGGATTACAGACAGTTAGAAGCACTATGTATAGCCATCAACGTGCCAAATACACAGGTGAACAGACGCAAGGTATATCAAGCCGCAAAAATAGTACAATCCAAAAATTTGACCCGAAGGAAAGTCACAGCCCCAAAAAGATTCAGTTCAAATGATTTTGTTTTGGATCGAATGGTGAAAAGGACTTCCAAAGCAAGTCCTGAAAATGTGCCTACAGTAAAGACTCGAGCTGCAGCTGATAGGAACCAGGCCATCATATCAGACAAGACATGTACTGTCAGAGAAGATGCTACAACACAAGGTCGTAGCAAGGTCACATCAACAGACAAATCAGTCAATAGACATACGACACTGACGGAAAACAACGGCACAAATTCTATTTCCTTCAATAAGTCTCGTGAATGTCTTCGAAGTGGAAGTAACACAGGTCATCACTCTAGGACACAGTCCCCAGATAGTATAAGTGACTATGCAGATGAAAGTCCTGCAGATCATAAGACTGGATGCATAAAATCGTCACCGTTCCGTCTGTTGCCAGGCGATCACCAAAGCAACAACAACACAGGCGTTGCTTTTTCGTCATCAGTTGTCAACCATACTGACTGGAACTATGAGGAAGACGACCTTGACAGCAATAATTCTACTGAAAATCTTATGGCGGAAGACGAACTATCACAGACTAACCAAGATTTAGACGAACCAACAAGCGAAACATCATTTGAACAAGAGATTTCCGCTGAAGATTCTGATAAACATTCACATGAAGCGTCCTTGAAAGAGCATGCCTTCAAACAAATTGAAGAAGAATCTACAAGTGAGTTGTCATATGAAACCACAACAAATGGTTCATGTCAGAACTCAAGTCTTCAAGGAAATTCAAAAGAAATCATGGACACAACAAGTGTTCAAGTGACGAAAAGGAAAAGGCCTGAATCATTTACCATAACTCTTAATAAATCAGAATGGAAAACAATAAAACCAAAGAAAAATGAACAAAATCGTAAACTGCGTTCTTCCTGGACTGATATTTTCTCAGAGAAGCTGGCAAACAGTGACGTACCCTGTGTTCTTTTGTTTTACTACAATCGGATAAAAAGGCGAGACAGCAAGAAAGTCAATGCAAGATATTTCCACGGAAAAGCCAAGTGTAAATTTGAGACATGTACCTGGTACACATTTGAGATAGTTGAAAAGCCAGTAAAAGTTTCTCGAAACGGAGTAACTGTCAAGGTTTTAAGACACGGTCAGATCAACCATCCGCCTTTCCAAACCAAGAGGAGACAACTCCGTGGAGAACGACGACAGCTTTATAAACAGCAGCTGAAGAACAAAGGGGCCTCTAATCTCCATTACGAGTTGCTTGGAAATCTTAGTCAGTCCCAGTTAGATGGGGGAAATCATACAATTCCATCGTCAAAGCAAGTGTTACGGCAGCTGAAATATGAAATGACGAAGGAGGATTACCTTCATACTGACGAGTGGACAGAAGTTGTCCTGACTAACAAGATTCTGCAAGACCTGGATCAGGACAGCAAAAGTGCTCCTGGTTACATTCAGCTTCTTTCGTATCAACCGTTCATCGCTATATGCTTCACCGAGAGACAGCTTCATATCTTCAAACACCAGAAGAAGATCGGAAAAGGTGTGCTATATTTAGATGCCACTGGGTCGTTGGTGAAAAAACAGTCTGGTTCAAATAAACCTGTTTATTATTATGCTGCAGTTGTGAAGAACAACAAACCCAATCAACCACCAATGCCAATCGCAGAAATGTTCACAAACGAACATACAACAGCGATAATATCGCTCTTTCTCGGGAAAATTAAACAAGAGCTGATGGCCATGGGGTCATCATGGCAGAGTGCTCAGCCAATGAGAGTGGAGATAGACTTCTCATGGTCTCTCATCAACTCCGCCTTACTTGTGTGTAATCAGGAGAATATCACTTCCTATCTCTCACGTGCGTGGCAAATAGCTACAGGATTAAAGACGGTTACGAAATTTACCAAGGTTCACCTGTGTTCGGCTCATCTGATCAAACGGGTGAGGGACAGAATGGGCCGCACAACCTCAGACAAGGGGCTCGCTGATTTTTATACTTTCGCCTTTGCCCTACTACAGAATTCCTCTGAATTGAGACAGGCCGAGTCAATTTATATCTCTTTATGTACTGTCCTTGAAAAAGAGTACGAAACACCACCAGTGACAGATGCCATTGCCAAACTAGAGAAACAGATTTTGGAGCAGACACCTGACGTTGGAAGTTCAGCACATATTGGTCCAGAGAAAATTGAGGAAGACCTACAACAGGAAAATTCATTGTCAACGATCAAAGCCTTATCTCCCTTTAACAAGTTCTTTGCTAGTGTGAAAGAAAATATACCATCCACCGAAGAATATACTTCCAAAGTAAAGAATAAATACTATAACAAGGACGCCCTGGCTGTTATAGAATCCTACTTGCACCTGTTTCCTGTATGGAGCGGGCTACTGCTGAGAAATGAGATCAACGACAATGGGAAACCTGTCACTCGCGACACAAACTGTTACGTAGAAAACTGGTTCCGTATTGTGAAACAAAACATTCTGAATAAAAAACAGTTACAGAGACCTGGACCAGTCCTTAGACTTCTTCATAAGAGCATTCAGGGACGCTCGAGAGAATATCAAATCAGTATGGAGTTCAAGATGTTGTCTGACCAGGATCATTCCACAACGGATTCAGAAACTCTGGAGCAGGATGACATCGATGTTTATCAGGAACAATGGCGACCAATATCAAAAATAAAGACAAGTAAGTTTTATACCCGGCCAAATAAAATGCCAGGACCAACACTTCTTGAAGAAAATAACATCAAACCAAAGAGAGGACTAAAGCGGTCTATTGTGTCATCACCACAAGGGTCAGAAGACGACTGGATGGGCTCTCTACTGCAGGCCATCTGTGTGTGGCTGCCGAACCCCATACCAGGTAGGCATGATACAGGATACTCTAAATCATTATCACTTATATTTTGCATGGGATTTATTTTCATGTCATTATGCGAGGAGAGTCTATCAAGGATTCAAATCCTTCATGATAATTTGTACAAAAATACCAGATGGTAGTATAGCCAGGCTATTAGTTACAGATATAGGAATCTGCAGAATTCATGATTCTAAATTCTCATCATTCCCAAATTTAATGTCATTTCTAAATTACAATGTAGTGTTCATGAAATATTCATGAATACGTCTGAAGAGGTAGTTTCGCAAAATAAAGTATTTGCAAAATCTAATTGATATTAAGATGACTGAAAACAGAATACTAGAGTTACTAACGGCAGTAATGAACGTTAACATTTTATTTTACTGTGTATTTATCATATGTACATGTACCAAATATAATTAAGAAAGCTCTTATGAAAATATTTCATTTCATTTCAGTCAGTAGTGATGTAATTCTGGACCTGTTTCTGAAAAAGTTAATCCGGTCAGCTTATCCTGCAGCTGTTTACCAAGGGGGCTTAATGGTAAGTGAGCCAGCTTACTGACCCAGGAAACTTAATGAAAAGTGTCCCAGTCTATTGACACATGAGACTTACAAAGTCTCAGCCTATTGAATAAGAGACTTAATGGTAAGTGTACCAGTATACTAACCCAAGAGACTTAATGGTAAGTGTACCAGTATACTATGTAACCCAAGAGACTTAATGGTAAGTTTCCCAGTATACTAACCCAAGAGACTTAATGGTAAATTTCCCAGTATACTAACCCAAGAGACTTAATGGTAAATGTCCCAGTATACTAACCCAAGAGACCTAATGGTAAGTGTACAATTATACTAACCCAAGAGACTTAATGGTAAGTGTCTCAGTATACCAACCCAAGAGACTTAATGGTAAGTTTCCCAGTATACTAACCCAAGAGACTTAATGGTAAGTGTCCCAGTATACTAACCCAAGAGACTTAATGGTAAGTGTCCCAGTATACTAACCCAAGAGACTTAATGGTAAGTGTACCAGTACACTAACCCAAGAGACTTAATGGTAAGTGTCCCAGTATACTAACCCAAGAGACTTAATGGTAAGTGTCCCAGTATACTAACCCAAGAGACATAATGGTAAGTGTACCAGTATACTTACCAAAGAGACTTAATGGTAAGTTTCCCAGAATACTAACCCAAGAGACTTAATGGTAAGTGTACCAGTATACCAACCCAAGAGACTTAATGGTAAGTGTCCCAGTATACCAACCCAAGAGACTTAATGGTAAGTGTCCCAGTATACTAACCCAAGAGACTTAATGGTAAGTGTCTCAGTATACTAACCCAAGAGACTTAATGGTAAGTGTCCCAGTATACTAACCCAAGAGACTTAATGGTAAGTGTCTCAGTATACCAACCCAAGAGACTTAATGGTAAGTGTCCCAGTATACCAACCCAAGAGACTTAATGGTAAGTGTCCCAGTATACTAACCCAAGAGACTTAATGGTAAGTACTTGCCCAAAGGTGAAATATAGTGGTCCAATTAAACTGAATTAGTAGTATCTTCAATTACTCTAGGGGAAAGGTAAAGATTTTGAGCAATTTTACACTTGCCAATCGAGCAAGTAGTCAGCAATATTTACTTGCCCACAGACCAAATCTACTGGTCCTGGGCCATCGGACCTGGGTTTTTTCTCGCCCTGCAGTATACTAACCCAAGAGACTTAATGGTAAACGTCCCAGTATACTAACACATAAGATTACATAGTATCGGACCACAATCTACCTGGTATTTCAAACTGTACCTGGACCAAGGAGACTCCCCCGACTATCCCCTTATGAGTCTTTGAGTGTGTTCAGAACATGTAAATTACGAAACCACAAACACTGAAAATAGACAGTGTAACACTAGCTGTATACTCTCCTTTTCAGAGCAAACTAAAAACATCACCCGAGTATCGCAATATGAAGTTTGGAGAAGATTATAGTCCTGTAACATTCTTACATCAATTCCTGCAGAGAATGCACAATGCCCAGCTGATCCAACCCATGCTGATACAGACGGTGTTGGAATGTCAGTTATGTAGAACAGTAAGTCCAAAACCCTTTTAATTCCATCCTGTTGCTCTTTTATCCTTTTGTAATATACAGGGGCTGCAACAGCTCATGACGCATGGTTTGACACTCTCTACCTATGTCAGTTGGTGTTTCTTTGAAAGCTGTGAAATGGGGCAGTGTGTGCTATTGTGGTTGTGGCCTTGAGCAAGACACTTCACTCTTACCCGGGTATTGCCCTGGATAGCATGAGACGGGCCTTAGTAGCTTAGCGAGGTAGTTACCAACTACTACAAGGAGACCACGTCTCAGAATGACACTGGCTGTTGACAGGACAATAAACCCAGCAAAACAATATGTATAATTCAAACTAAGAGAACACAAATCTGAGGTGTGATAACTGAGTATTCATTGAGTTAAACTTTTCTAGTCTTTTATAGTGATATATAATTAACTTTAATTGATCAATTATTGGATTTACTTAATTATTGGATAGTACACTATATTGTACACAAGTTGGTCAAGCTTTAATACTTTATCCAGTTTATCAGCGGAACGCCATTTTTCTAATTTAAGAGAAAAAGGAAGATAAATTTTGTTGCTTGCTTTACTTTGAATTCTTCAAGAAATTGATGGAAGATTTTGGTTGTACCTTTAGTAACCCAAGGGGAAAATATATTTATCCTTTTCACTTTATTTCCTTTTATGTCCAGTATACCAAAAACATTGTGACAATAATCCATGTAGATTCTGTATATTTTCAGACAGAATCCCCAGTACAGGAGAAATTATCGACACTCATGGTATGCCTGACAGCTCCAACTGTTCAGGGGTGCATTGACAACCACTTCAAACCGAAAATACCTTCTTCAGGCACGCAACAGTCAGTACCAGAATACAAATTATCAGTCGTATTTCAAAAGTATCACAAACAGATATTTAAAACTAACAAGAGATCCCAGAGGGATCTTGGCGCCCACCATTGAACGATCTTTATAGGTTCCATGTCAGATTGATCTTTTCTCTATTTTTCCCTTCCTCTTACTAATCTGTGTAAATTGAGAAACATCCCTCTAGTACTTTTCAAACAAGGGGAAGCTATATATGAAATTTGAGAAAGATCCCTTCAGTACTTTCTGAGAAATAGCGACAACAATCTTCAATTGTCAAAATACAAGATGGCTGTCTGTCGGCCATGTTGTTTTCCGATTGGTCTCAAAATGCAATATGCATAACTAGGCACCAAGGGGAGCCTACATATGAAATTTGAGAAAGATCCCTTCAGTACTTTTTCAGAAATAGCGATAACAAACTTCAACTGTCAAAATCCAAGATGGCTGCCTGTCGGCCATGTTGTTTTCCAATAGGTCTCAAAATGCAATATGCATAACTAGGCACCAAGGGGAACCTACATCTGAAATTTCAGAAAGGTTCCTTCAGTACTTTCTCAGAAATAGCGATAACAAACTTCAATTGTCAAAATCGAAGATGGCTGCCTGTCGGCCATGTTGTTTTCCGATTGGTCTCAAAATGCAATATGTATTGTATAACTAAGCACCAAGGGGAACCTACATATGAAATTTCAGAAAGATCCCTTCAGTGCTTTCTTAGAAATAGCGATAACAAACTTCAATTGTCAAAATCCAAGATGGCTGCCTGTCGGCCATGTTGTTTTCCGATTGGTCTCAAAATGCAATATGCATAACTAGGCACCAAGGGGAACCTACATATGAAATTTCAGAAAGATCCCTTCAGTACTTTATGAAAAATAGCGATAACAAACTTCAATTGTCAAAATCCAAGATGGCTGCCTGTCGGCCATGTTGTTTTCCGATTGGTCTCAAAATGCACTATGCATAACTAGGCACCAAGGGGAACCTACATATGAAATTTGAGAAAGATCCCTTCAGTTCTTTCTTAGAAATAGCGATAACAAACTTCAATTGTCAAAATCCAAGATGGCTGCCTGTCGGCCATGTTGTTTTCCAATTGGTCTCAAAATGCAATATGCATAACTAGGCACCAAGGGGAACCTACATCTGAAATTTGAGAAAGATCCCTTCAGTACTTTTTGAGGATTAGCGATAACAAGAATTGTTTACGGACGGACGGAGGGACGGACGGAGGGACGGACGGACCACGGACGCAGGGCGATTTGAATAGCCCACCATCTGATGATGGTGGGCTAATAAATATCACAAGTACTTTGATTTTGCCAAATGATGATGCAACAGAGGTCATGATAAGTTTTATATGTTTCATGTGTTCCGCTTAGGCAATCAAATGAGGACCTCTGGCTTTAAATCGTACGCTCTACTGATCAGGCTATAAAAAGAAGTTCTCTCAAGCCTAGATGTATATTTTGCAGCTGGTATTTACAGGATTACAAAGACATTTAATTTAGTTGACACCTCTAAATGAGAGGCACTAACTTATATGTTAAAACCATGAAGCACTGAACAGGATATTGACAAAACAAGACTTAATTAATTCTAATTAATTATCATCAGTAATGTGATTAGTCTTTCAAAATTATTGACAAATGATTACAGACCAGCAACACTTTTTCTGAACATAAATCAGAGACAAAACTATTTTTTCACTACTTTTATGGGAGAAAAAACCTAAATGATAACCTATCTAGTCCTTTACCTTGACGAAGAGGTTTTCAATTATCAATAATTATGAGATATCAATGTCATAAAGAATTAATTTGTTTAAGGCGATGTACGAAATGCCAGGCATTCACAGACCAGACACGATCAGTCCTAGAAACTTCAGATGGGATGGTCATTATTCTGAAACGGTTTACTGAATCACCTCAGAAACATCAAGCTACTGTGAGGATACAAAAGTAAGTTTGTCAGATCTCTGTTTACCAAGACTAGACAACTATCAACCAAATAAAAATACTCCTGTGAAGTTTTGACAGGTATATGAAAAGAAGAACTGACAGTACACACTAAATCAACAGCACACTTAAGTAACCACACACTAAAGTAACTACACACTTAAGTAACCACACACTAAAGTAACCACACACTTAAGTAACCACACACTAAAGTAACTACACACTAATGTAACCACACACTAAAGTAACCACACACTAAAGTAACTACACACTAATGTAACCACACACTAAAGTAACTACACACTAATGTAACTACACACTAATGTAACCACACACTAAAGTAACCACACAATAAAGTAACCACACACTTATGTAACCACACACTAAAGTAACCACACACTTAAGTAACCACACACTAAAGTAACAACACACTACAGTAACCACACAATAAAGTAACAACACAATAAAGTAACCACACACTAAAGTAACCACACACTAATGTAACCACACACTTATGTAACCACACACTAAAGTAACAACACACTAAAGTAACCACACACTAAAGTAACCACACACTAAAGTAACCACACACTAAAGTAACAACACACTCAAGTAACCACACAATAAAGTAACAACACATTAATGTAACCACACACTAAAGTAACCACACACTGATGTAACCACACACTAAAGTAACTACACACTAATGTAACCACACACTAAAGTAACAACACACTAATGTAACCACACACTAATGTAACCACACACTAAAGTAACCACACAATAAAGTAACCACACTTATGTAACCACACACTGATGTAACCACACACTAAAGTAACTACACACTAATGTAACCACACACTAAACTAACCACACACTGATGTAACCACACACTAATGTAACACACAATAAAGTAACCACACACTAAAGTAACCACACAATAAAGTAACAACACATTAATGTAACCACACACTTAAGTAACCACACACTAAAGTAACCACACACTGATGTAACCACACACTAAAGTAACTACACACTAATGTAACCACACACTAAAGTAACCACACACTAAAGTAACTACACACTAATGTAACCACACACTACAGTAACCACACGCTGATGTAACCATGCATTAAAGTAACCACACACTAAAGTAACCACACACTAAAGTAACAACACACTACAGTAACCACACAATAAAGTAACAACACAATAAAGTAACCACACACTAATGTAACCACACACTGATGTAACCACACATTAATGTAACTGCACACTGATGTAACCACACACTAATGTAACTACACACTTATGTAACCACACACTAATGTAACTACACACTGATGTAACCACACTAATGTAACTACACACTTATGTAACCACACACTAATGTAACTACACACTAATGTAACCACACACTAATGTAACCACACACTAAAGTAACCACACACTTATGTAACCACACACTACAGTAACCACACGCTGATGTAACCATGCATTAAAGTAACCACACACTAATGTAACCACACACTAATGTAACCACACCCTGAAGTAACCACACACTGAAGTAACCACACACTTATGTAAATAAACATTAATGTAACTACACACTAATGTAACCACATCCTGAAGTAACCACACACTAATGTAACCACACACTAAAGTAACAATACACTAAAGTAACCACACACTTATGTAACCATACATTAATGTAACCACACACTAATGTAACCACACACTAAAGTAACTACACACTAAAGTAACTACACACTAATGTAACCACACACTAAAGTAACTACACACTAATGTAACCACACACTACAGTAACCACATGCTGATGTAACCATGCATTAAAGTAACCACACACTAAAGTAACCACACACTAAAGTAACAACACACTACAGTAACCACACAATAAAGTAACAACACAATAAAGTAACCACACACTAATGTAACCACACACTGATGTAACCACACATTAATGTAACTGCACACTGATGTAACCACACACTAATGTAACTACACACTTATGTAACCACACACTAATGTAACTACACACTGATGTAACCACACTAATGTAACTACACACTTATGTAACCACACACTAATGTAACTACACACTAATGTAACCACACACTAATGTAACCACACACTAAAGTAACCACACACTTATGTAACCACACACTACAGTAACCACACGCTGATGTAACCATGCATTAAAGTAACCACACACTAATGTAACCACACACTAATGTAACCACACCCTGAAGTAACCACACACTGAAGTAACCACACACTTATGTAAATAAACATTAATGTAACTACACACTAATGTAACCACATCCTGAAGTAACCACACACTAATGTAACCACACACTAAAGTAACAATACACTAAAGTAACTACACACTAATGTAACCATACATTAATGTAACCACACACTAATGTAACCACACACTAAAGTAACTACACACTAAAGTAACTACACACTAATGTAACCACACACTAAAGTAACTACACACTAATGTAACCACACACTAAAGTAACTACACACTAATGTAACCACACACTAAAGTAACTACACACTAATGTAACCACACACTAATGTAACCACACACTAAAGTAACCACACACTAAAGTAACCATACATTAATGTAACCACACACTAATGTAACCACACACTAAAGTAACCACACAATAGAGTAACCACACTCTAAAGTAACCACACACTTATGTAACCACACACTAAAGTAACCATACATTAATGTAACCATACATTAATGTAACCACACACTAAGTAAAAGACAAACTTTACTAACCAGACTAAAGTAACCCAGACTAATGTGTTACTGGATGGTAGAATTGTCTACAGCATATACATTTCTGCCTAGTTTTGATAAGAACTCCTATAAAGGGGTTATTGTCAGCTACTCATTATACCCTCCATTAAAAATCCTCATTTCTTGTGTGTTGTAGGCAGATTAGCGTGAGAACAGTGGAGAATACTGTCTATCATTACAATCTACAATCTATGCAGGTATATAAAATTATCTCACATTTGCATTGTAACATGTTTTACGTTGGTTTTTTTAAGAATGCAACAACAAATCCATACGGCCATGAGTTGTATACAGCTGGGTGCACCTTAGTTATCATATCAGTTGTCAATCACATACATACAGGTCGTATAGAATCCATGGTTGTTGAATACTAGATGTCTTTCTGCATGAAATATTAATATAAAGACTACTTTGACTTGTAATCTATCATTCTTTAATTAATCACAACTGAACCTCATTATCTAGAAGTCAGTTGGACCTTGAAAAATCTTCAAGATATCCCAAATATTATAATTGGGTACATTTCACATACAATATAATGGATGCCAGCTTATTATAAGAGACCTTATAACAGGATTTCTCCTTACTAGTTGAAGTGAGTTTACTTGTGTTTTACGGCTACTGACGTATTCACTAAACAAACAACGAAGCTTAAAGGTGATCAGATTTTCTATTAATCCTGGAATATTTTTTGATATATTTTTTCACAGCTACATCATGGAAATTCTGTACATGGTGGTCATTGTAAGTTTTTTTTATATAAAAATTTATATGCATATTTATAATATAACAAACTAAAATTAATACTTTTTTGTGTAATTTGTCGGTTTTTGTAAAAAAATTAATTATTCTAGCTTTTAAAAATTTGAGAAATTTTCTCTTATACTTGTGGAATTTTTATTAAAGTTTGCATTATTTAATTTCATTTAATAAAGCATTTGAGTATATGCAGTTTGTGTATGATTTTAAATACTTGTGTATTTTTTCAGATCATTTTTATCAGATTTGCATTTTTCTATACAAGAGATCCATGGGCCTTCATGGTGACCCGAGTCCTTAAATACATACTGATATTTGATGTTTTTATCTTTTAAGAATTGTACACATTTGACCAGTGTTATCTTGAAGGTTATATGTCAAGGTCATTCAATTGAACAAACTTGTCTGTTATCCAAGCATGCCACTGTCCAAATATCATGAACCTGGGCTACTTACATGAAGTTATGGAGAAGTTATTTAAAGATTTTAACTCATTCGACCTCTGTGACCTTGGGGGTACATAAGGTCATTCATTTGAACACTTATGGTAGCCCTTCATCCCCACATGCAAATGGCCTAATATCATGGCTATGCATGGGCCTCTTGGTTAAATGAGAAGAAGTTGTTTACAGATTATAAAACACTTGACCCCGTGACCTTGAAAATAGGTCAAGGTCATTAATTTGAACATCTCCAGTAGCCCTTCATGCAGCAAAATACTAGCCCAATAACATTGCCCTAGGCCTCTTGGTTATCAAGAGGATGTTGTTTAACAAGAGGCCCAGAGGGCCTGTATCACTCACCTGGATTTCATGAGATATGAAACAAGAATGATGATTAAGTATAATTGTCACTGGTATTGCTATGTCAATATATCATAGGCATCTTATATGGGTATGTGAGGATTTTATGTCAAAAAATGCATTAATCCATGAAATAAAATTAACTTTTGGCAAAACCCCATAGGGATGCTACCACACAAATGTGAGTGATATCCATTGCTTAGTTTCAGAAAAGAAGTTGTTTAAACCAATTGACCCCTTTTGACCCCGCCCTCTGCACCCCGGGGGGAGTGGGGGTCAGTTCCTTCCTTTATAAAATTTTGAATCCCTACCCAAAAGGATGTTACCAGGCAAATATGAGCAATATCCCTTGCTTAGTTTCAGACAAGAAGTTGTTCATATCAATTCAGCCAAACTGATCCCTCTTGGCCCCGCCCCTCAGGCCCCTGTGGGGTCAGCCTCACCATTTGCACAATTTTGAATGTCCACCCAATAGTGATGCTACCAGGCAAATATGAGCAATATCCATTGCTTGGTTTCAGAGAAGCAGTCGCTAATATCAATATAGCCCAATTTAACACATTTGGCCCCGTCCCTCAGGCCCCTGGGAGGTCAGCTCCATCATTTGTACAATTTTTAATCCCAACCCCATAGTGATGCTACCAGGCAAATATGAGCGATATCCATCGCTTGGTTTCGGAGAAGTCGTTTATATTAAGAGAGCCAAACTGGCCCCGCCCCTCAGACCCTTTGGGGGTCAGCCCCATCTTTTGTACAATTTTGAATCCCCACCCCATAGGGATGCTACCAGGCAAATATGAGTGATATCCATTGCTTAGTTTCAGAGCAGAAGTCGTTTATATCAATTCTGTAAAATTGACCCCTTTTGGCCCCGCCCCTCAGACCCCAGGGGGTCAGTCCCTTCATTTGCACAATTTCAAATTCCTACCCCAAGGTAATGCTACCAGTAAAATATGAGAGATATCCATTGTTTGGTTCCAGAGAAGAAGTCAATTATATGAATATAGCCCGATTGACCACATTTGGCCCCGCCCCTCAGGCCCCTGGGGGGGTCAGTCCCATCATTTGTACAATTTTGAATCCCAACCCCATAGTGATGCCACCAGGCAAATATGAGTGATAGCTATTGCTAGGTTTCAGAGAAGAAGTCGATTATATCAATAGCGCAAAAATGACCCCTTTTGGCCCTGCCCCAGAGGCCCCCAGGGGGTCAGTCCCATCATTTGTACCATTTTGAATCCCAACCCCATAGTGATGCTACCAGGCAAATATGAGTGACAGGCATTGCTCAGTTTCAGAGAAGAAGTCGTTTATATCAATATAGCCAAATTGACCACATTCGGCCCCACCCCTCAGGCCCCTGGGGGGTCAGCCCCATCATTTGTACAATTTTGAATCCCCACCCCATAGTGATGCTACCAGGCAAATATGAGCGATATCCATTGCTCGGTTTCAGAGAAGAAGTCGTTTGTATCAATATAGCTATATTGACCCCTTTTGGCCCCGCCCCTCAGGCCCCTGGGGGGTCAGCCCCATCATTTGTACAATTTTGAATCCCCACCTCATAGTGATGCTACCAGGCAAATGTGAGTGATAGCCATTGCTTGGTTTCAGAGAAGAAGTCGTTTATATCAATAGCGCAAAAATGACCCCTTTTGGCCCCGCCCCAGAGGCCCCCAGGGGGTCAGCCCCATCATTTGTACAATTCTGAGTCCCCTACCCATAGGGATGCTTCTGACCAAATTTGGTCAAATTCTGATGTGCGGTTATGAAGAAGAAGTCAATTGTTGACGGACGGATGGACGACGGACGGACGGACGACGGACACAACGGTATGGCATAAGCTCACCTTGGTCCTTCGGACCAGGTGAGCTAATAAACATGTATGTAAAATTATTTGTATCCTTTTTAAAGCTTTTCATTTATGTGCAAAGTTTTCAAAGCTTTCTAGATATTTCTGCAATTTTTATAAAATCTTCAAGTTTTTGGGATATTTCTGCAATTTCAATGAAATATTCTCCGTATCTGTGCTGTATAAATCTGTAAATAGATGTGGAACAGAAGAGGGTATAAAAAGAAACTATAGGCTTGACCAAGACTTGAACCTCAATTAATTCCCTTGGTTCAAAGGTGTTCACCAGCCCTATATACTACTAGTAGCATAACAATATGATTGAATTGTACGTTGCAGGGTGCAGACAAGACCTACATATAGAGCACCATTATTAACAGGGCTCAAAGTGGCACCTATTTTAGTGGCCATGGCACCTTAAATTCACCATTGGCAACCGGTTATTGACCTATAAGGAGCTTGAATGGCCACTAAAAAAATTGTGTAAATTTCACGATTTGGTTAATTTTCCAAACGTTTCAGTTAATGCAAAAATGACGTTCAAAATCGAACAAGAGGCCCAAAGGGCCTTAACGGTCACCTGAGATTTGAAATATTTCTGCCAACTAAATTGACCCTTTTTGGCCCCGCCCACCAGCCCCTGGGGGTCAACCAGGGCCAACATGTACATACCATCAAACTGTAATCCCATGCTGATAATTTGAACTAAGTTAGAATGAATTCCAATACAAATCCAACAAATAATAGTCAAAAATGTGATTTCCCTATATAAACTATAGTAACGTTTACCCCCTACCCAGGGGCAAACGTGAGACCCCAGGGTCATGAAATTCACAATTTTGGTAAAGCACCTTAAGACCCTTCCATCTATGAAGAGTATTTGATTCTACCATATCTGAGAGTAGAGAAGAAGATTTTTGAAATTTCAGTCAATTTGACCCTTTTTGGCCCCGCCCACCAGCTCCTGGGGGTCAACCAGGGCCAACATGTACATAACATCAAACTGTAATCCAATGCTGATAATTTGAACCAAGTTAGAATGAATTCCAATACAAATCCAACAAATAATAGTCAAAAATGTGATTTCCCTATATAAACTATAGTAAAGTTTACCCCCTCCCCAGGGGCAAATGTGAGACCCCAGGGTCATGAAATTCACAATTTTGGTAAAGCACCTGAAGAGCCTTCCATCTATGAAGAGTATTTGATTCTAACATATCTGAGAGTAGAGAAGAAGATTTTTGAAATTTCAGTCAATTTGACCCTTTTGACCCCGCCCACCAGCCCCTGGGGGTCAACCAGGGCCAACATGTACATCACATCAAACTGTAATCCCATGCTGATAATTTGAACCAAGTTAGAATGAATTCCAATACAAATCCAACAAATAATAAGTCAAAAATGTGATTTCCCTATATAAACTATAGTAAAGTTTACCCCCTACCCAGGGGCAAACGTGAGACCCCAGGGTCATGAAATTCACAATTTTGGTAAAGCACCTGAAGAGCCTTCCATCTATGAAGAGTATTTGATTCTAACATATCTGAGAGTAGAGAAGAAGATTTTTGAAATTTCAGTCAATTTGACCCTTTTTGGCCCCGCCCACCAGCCCCTGGGGGTCAACCAGGGCCAACATGTACATACCATCAAACTGTCATCCCATGCTGATAATTTGAACCAAGTTAGAATGAATTCCAATACAAATCCAACAAATAATAGTCAAAAATATGATTTCCCTATATAAACTATAGTAAAGTTTACCCCCTCCCCAGGGGCAAACGTGAGACCCCAGGGTCATGAAATTCACAATTTTGGTAAAGCACCCTTAAGACCCTTCCATCTATGAAGAGTATTTGATTCTACCATATCTGAGAGTAGAGAAAAAAAAATTTT